>NW_027526295.1:261617548-261815527 GCF_048455015.1 Haemaphysalis longicornis | reverse complement strand
CATCCGATCTCCGGCTGCTCACACAGCGATGACTGTTGTGCCGCGCGACGTCGCCGTAAGCGCTCAGCAAGCGCGCGCGCTGGCGAGCAAGGAGCGTCGGTAAGCGCCTGACGGAGCTTTCACAAGTGCAGAACAGCGCTCGCCAGCCTCTCCTCAGCGCCGAACGACGACTCGCCTCGCGTGTTTGCACCAGCCCGGCTCTTCTGCCACCACCAACGTTTCCTGATCTGCCCCGCAGTGCTGCCTTCACAACTCGCTGCTACGACGGCGCGCGCCCGCGCTATTTGTGGCCCAGGCTGCAGGCCACGAGGGTCTCCTCTCTTTCAAGTTTCGCGGCTTGACGCAGAACAACTCGGAAACGCTAGGCAAGCTCCTACTCCTAGCGTCTTGGCGCTCGTTCGGCACGCCAGGGCCTGAAATTTGGCGTTTTGCAAGGACAAGTAAAAATTGCGAGCCGCTCGGGACGGCCAGGGGGTTACCCCACTTAGTCGTTTGAAGGACCACGTGTTGCTAATGCGGAGACTCGTCGCCCGAGAGAGTGAGAGGAACCTCTTTTGATCGTGCCGAAAGCAGCAAGGCCGTCGACCCGCGTGTTGCCGCAACCAGCGCAGCAGCAGCGCCCAGTTGTTCCAGACGCCGCACCGGGAATGTGACATTTCAGTCTTCCGACTGTGCTACTCGTGTAGGCCCAGCGCTGCCAGCAGACAGTGGTGAACGTTTCTGTCGGATGCAGGGTACACTTCACGCCGCGATGGGACTCTTTGGCGGCACCGTCTCGTGAATGCAGTGCCTCCGGTCCAATCATTCCATCGCATCAAGTCGAATTTATCCACAAGAATCCTAAACGAGCAAGAGAAAAGCTACCGAGAGCCTAACGAGACCATCGACACGGGGGCCACCTGACTTCCGTGTTAAATGACGGCAGCGGGCTGCTGCGGGACGCCTTCTTCGCCAGCTTTCGTCAGCACTGAAAGCTATCGGTGCATGCGACTCCGCAAAGCCCAGGGGAATCTCCTTCCGGCCACCAGTGTTGTTGTCACGGGCGCGTTGGCGAGGCGAACACCATGCACGTGTACTCGCACCACCCGTTCCTGGCGCTGGCCTTCGTGGCGGCCGCTGCGGTGCTGTTCATCTACCCGTTCGTGCTGCGCTTCAACGTCTACAAGGAGACGCTGGTCGCCATGGCAGTGTCGGACGTGATCCCAGTGCGCGAGCGCATCTCGTCCGTCTGGTGCTCGGGACAGGAGCTGACGATGAACCACAGCTTCGACGCGCACGTCTTCCACGACTCGGACGCGCCGGTGACGCGGCGGCTGGGCAGGACCCTGGAGCTGTCGCTCACCATGTCGGTGCCCAAGCAGACGTACGAGTACTGGGGCTTCTATTTTGTGGCCGGCTCAAACTTCACAGTGTCCGTGTGTTCGCGGCTGTCCGGCGCCGCCTTCTCGCTCATCAGGGGATCCGGCGCGCTCAGAAAGTGTCTCACGGCGCTCGAGGCCAAGCGGTGAGTGGCCCCACACGCTGAGGCAGGCCGTGTGGCGTTGTAACCGACATATGAGATCGAATCTAGTGCTGCCACTCGAAGTGTGCGCTCCTTTTTTTTCGAGGAGTATACACTGGACTCCGGTTAAGACGAACTCGGTTAAGACGAACTGTATTGTAAATGTGAACAACATTTTTGCTCTCTTGTAACGTCCACAATGCAAAAAACCTCCGCTTAAGACGAATCGATGATATGTCACTCATTGTTATGCAGGCTTTTGAGGAAGGTAAGGAGACGAGAATTCCTCCGCTATTCTGCAGGATGCAGGGGGTGTGGCCGTGTGAATAACCGTTTAGAAACTTCAGCTATCATCATCCTTTTGCGTCCACTGCAGGACGAAGGCCTCCCAGAGACAGAATTCCAGAAGAAGCTATAGCTTCTCCTGCGCTGACCTGTGTTCGTCTTTTTTGCGCTATGAACATGGACACTCCGGGGGAAACTATTTACCAGGGACTAAGTTAGCTGCAGATGAAAAATCCGGCCCCTCAAGTTCGGTGAGCTTCTAGCACGCGACAGAGAGGGGGAGGAGTGATGCAGTGAACCAAAATCTTCAATGAAACTGAGAGCAGGAGGCCAGCAGCAAGCATGTCTCGCCGAAGCGGTGGAAATTGTCCGTCGGAAGGAACTCGGTGATGACGATGATAAGTTGTACGTGCGTATGTCTGACGCATCGTCGCCAACATCATCATGACGCACTCGATCGCCAATCGAGAGCAGTTTGAATAGCGCCCTCTCAAGACAACGCGCTCCTGTAGCTCAGGGAGGAGCGAGCTGACGATCCTAGCATAAGCAGCAATGGCGCGCGCGCAGGCTCACACGTGCCATTCTTTGACAACTGCTCTAACAATGCTTCCAAACAACCAGGCCACATATTCTATGGGTTCCATTCCATTACTCTCGAAGGGAGGGACGGCATAGTTTATAATATATATATATATATATATATATATATATATATATATATATATATAAAGATCTATTCATAGCGCTTTTGTGCTTGCCTTGCGAGTATACGGTACACATTTTGTTGGTGTCTACACGTAGACCATTTATTCTATGCAAACCCCACCACTACAAAACGGCACCGGACCCGAGACATGCTTAAATTAATAGCGTAGCAACTACCAGCTACAAGGGACGAGTTGATTGGCTGGAGTCCTGAAGGCCTTACCGAATATATAACCAAATAGAGGTGTACATGATTTTCTGTGATAAAAAAACGAAACAGAGAACACCTACGTGCAGTAACCGGAAAAGGAAACTCAAAAGTACGGATCTCAAACCACGTTTGATAATTTTGCTTCACCAGAGTTGTATAAAGGCTTGAGGGGGCGTTACCACTTGAGCTGAGCGATTACAACTGCACTTCTTCGGGAACGACACACTACTTTGCCCACCGTCACGTCACTAGTGTGCCGTCGGCTTACTACGCCCTGGGCTGATAAAATGGTGTTGGCCCCAGCCTGACCTTGTGCCTGCCACCACAACTCTGTCACTTCGCGTGTGGGCAAGCGTGAGGATGAATGCATAAGAATTATATAGCTTGCTACTGTCAGAGTAGGAGGAGTAGAAGAGAGGAGTTATGGATACAAAAAGTGCGGGAGGCTCGGGATGCCCGTGAAACGGAAGGAGGAACAAAAAGGTGTCGGGGCCAAGCAGGGGGAGACTATTGTGAAAGCGCGTAAGGCGATTTCACGGAAAACGAAGGTCAAGGGGCGGACGTGCGGAAATCTGTGGAAAGCAGAAGGAAAGGCAAAAAAATTGGCCGCGTATCTGCTCCTTTCGTTGCAAATGTCGTCAAAAGACGATAGTCTTTATCGGCTATTGCGAAGTAAATGCCTCCCTTCGCTTTGCCGCTCACCTCTCATGTTGTTCCTCTTGCGTCGCGCTCCTCCCAAGGTAAAGAGGCCAAAGGTTTGCTTAAATCATTTTAAATTTCCCGCGTTCCACTGCTCCAAACCGGGTGTCTCGATGCGAACGCTGCTGTACGGCGGAGACGCGCGTTAATCGAGGCGCCCTACTTCAACGTTTATAGAACCGCGTTTCCCTACTCCACGTGCGTTGCAAGCAGGACGTGGAACCTATCTAGTGGAACCTTGCGTAACTGTTGCCGCTTGATTTCTTAAAATGGCGCAAGAAGCTATAGTGGCGCGGGCGACAGTAGGCGACGGCGAAGTGAATTCTTTTTCTGCAGTTGATGAAGTATTTAATTTCGCAAAAGCAAGCATGTTTGATTTTTTTATAAAGGAACACTGCAAATATCACTTCTGTATTGATTTGCTGTCTCATATTTGCGTAATGTCTTGTTCTTCTTCAACAATGTTGACAAGTATGAACCTTACACCGGACATAGACGGGTAGATTTAGCTGTGACTATATAAGACTCATGGGCATGCATTGTTTTGCTTTGGCCGGGTGGCTGAATCGAGTCACAGACAGACAGACGGACAGACATACAGACACACAGACATACAGACAGGCCAAAATTTCTGGGTTTAAGGAGCCCAAGAAAGACTATCGTCTTTAAAAGTGCGGAATAGAGGCATGTGGATCACGGGGTCTCACCCTTTTGAAAACATCTTGCACATGAATTCAGGCCACCAATTCCTCCCTCGCGTTGTCCTACTTCTGATTATGCGCGATCGAAAGCGAAAAATCAAGGACCGAAAGGAAAGCGCAAATCATTCAGAACTGGTCACCTATTATACTGTCATCATCATCATCATCATCATCAACGGCCAATAATGTACTATATTACTTGTATTACTTGCCTATAGGTTGATTGATTGTAGGGTTTAACGCGCCGACGCTACACAGGCGATAAGGCGAGCCGTAGTGGAGGGTTCCGGATTAAATTTGACCACCTGGGGATCTTTAACGTGCGCCTGAATCTCGAACGCGCGGGCGTATCAGAGAGAGAGAGAGAGAGAGAGAGAGAGAGAGAGAGAGAGAGAGAGAGAGAGAGAGAGAGAGAGAGAGAGAGAGAGAGAGAGAGAGAGAGAGAGAGAGAGAGAGAGAGAGAGAGAGAGAGAGAGAGAGAGAGAGAGAGCTTTATTCTCTAAACAGCCCTAGACCGGACCGCCGTGCCACAGTCTCTTCATTAGGCGACGGCTGGTCCGTAGAATTCCCAGAGGTCCGCACTAACACGAAGGCAGTGGGCCGCCAAAAGTTTTTGCGTCGACTTGACATCCACGCCAGGACCCGGGTTCAACCAGTCCTCCCAGGAAGCGATGCGGGAACGCAGGCGGGGTGGTAGGTCTGGCGGATGGCACTCCCAGTAAAGGTGTCGTGCTGATGGGTAGGCAGGGCAGTTGGGTGCAGGGCAAGTGGCATGCGAGAGGATGTCATGTATAGTAGATACGGGATGGAGAGATAAGAGAGGAGGTTTGCGCTTTCCTGACCACAGATGCGGCTTCACGGGAGAGGGTGAGGTGGGGGACCGGGAAACACTGCCTGCTTGCGCAGATCAGAAAAGCGGCCGCCGCGGCACTTGCCTATAAGTAATACATATAACATCGGAAATAAGTGGAACAAGCGAAAGCCCAAAATGCGGGAACACGGACTACGTGCGGCAACACGGACTTGGGGGACTACGCGCACAAGAACACGCGGGTTGAGGAAGAGTCCGTTAAACAAGCGCAAACAGGTGAGCTGGGCCAGCAGCGAGCCTCTTCCGAGAAACACGGCAGCGAGAGGGGAAAAAGAGCAAACGTGGAGCCAAGGCGGAAAGCTCTTTGCGCCGTGTATTGCGCCGCAGGCGTAAGTTTGCTGACCCCCCCATTGTTGTCACCCGTTGCTGCTCCCAATCCGTCTTCTCCCGGCGCGCTCCGAGAAGAAAGAATTCGCCTGCTCAGCTTTGTGCGCCGCGGCGTAGCCACCAAAGAGCGCCGCTCAGCTGCCGTGTATATAGGCTCGAGAAGCGGGCTTTCGACAGTGGAAAAGGTGAAAACACGTGCACTCTAAACAACAGCAGTGTAGTCGCTGCACGTGTAGAACGCCAAGTATCCTGATAAAAAAGTCCTAATTGCCACCACCGGTGGAACGGCGCACACAAGGGGATAATCTACCCTTGGAGGGTCTTTAAACCGCCTCTTGCTCTGCTTTTCAACAATGCTCATAAACGTTTGATCGCCCTGTTCAGGGGAACAAATATGACAAATTAGGTTTTTAGACTAATCCTTTGAATGAAAAAATGGTGGATGACGCGATACAAATTGACAGCGACAGCTCTTACTATATGTAGACTAGAGAAGCCACTACTATACTTGTATACTATACTTCACGCATGCGAAGTAAACACTGTAAGCGATGTATATATACGCAGCCAAGGAACAGTGATAGAAAGGGTGAGCTATTATAAACAGCGCATTGATAGTTGGTGTAGGGCAGGGGCGTATGCGTCAAGATCACGCGACCCTTCCTTACCCTGGAAACGTAAAGACTGATTAATTAAAATCAGCAAGCTTTATCATCAAAATGCCTCATACAATTTTGGAGTAATATCAACGAACTATCCACCGACTGACGCTGTCAATTATCATCACGTGCCCATGATCGACCGCCAGATTTTTTTTTTTGTATATTTTGCGTCAACCAGATTTTCAAGCATTCGTTATAGAGGTTTTATAAGTGGGCTTCGCCACGGTGCATGCGAGTTCACGGTAAAGCACGCTTTAGGGTTTTCGGCATGTCGACACGAAACCAGGATAATTCGCCTAGCACGGTGAGACGTGTTTTGTGCTTATTCTTCATTGAAGCGAACAAGGGCTGTATGCATGATAAGAAGCACTTGCGGAGCGTGCAAATCACGTTTCCCACCTTCGGTGCCCTCTTCTCACGCCCCCCCCCCCCCCCTCTCTCTCTCTCCCTCTCTCTCTCTCCATCTCTCTCTCTCTCTCTCTCTCTCTCTCTCTCTCTCTCTCTCTCTCACTTTACTATCGCTATAGTTCGCTCTCTCCTGTTCTGCTTTCGGGCTTGCTGCGCTCGCGCTGCAGGGTTTTCTGTCCACGGACACGAAAGATTCCGGGATCCAAGCTATTTACAGCTTCGCTACAAAAATGCAATGTGTACGCTGACATGGTCCTTCTGCAGTATTGCTCGTACAGAGCCAACTGTATCATGAGATTTCCTGCTGGTGTAAATTGATCTGTAGTTGCACGCTAATCTGCGTGTACTTTGGTTGCCTAAAACGCCAATTAGGTTTCTAGCACTAACGTAAAATGAAGAGGAAAAAAAAACACGGGATGCAGTGGCGTACACAGGATTTTATTTCGAGGGGAATCCAGTCCTCAGGGAAAAAGAGGGAGAACAGTAAAATAAAGAAAAGTAAAAACAAGAAAAACAAAACAATAAACATGTTCAAAATCAAATCAAAAAGAAAGTAGGTGTTTTTTGCGCAACTTTTGGATTGTTTTGTACAGTTTTGTTTTCTGCAGGTGTGTCGCAAAATGGGTGATCGCCGTGAAAAGACCATGCACCAAAGTCGCGCAAGCTTTATGCGTAGCTTGCGACAGAAAAATAATTATCGGAAGTCGTCATGTGCCGATGGGAAGAGTCAGCGGCTTCGTTCGACCCAAGCTGCTCCTCTTCAACCTCGGGAATTTAGGGAGGGGCATACGCCAGTGACGGGAAGCAAGGACGAACGGCTTACTCAAGTTTTTCGCCGCGCAGGCATGGCCTGGACGAGTCTGACGAGAAAGAGGACTCGGACGAGCCCAAGGACGACGCCTCGTCGCCAGAGTCGGACGACCAGTCGTCGACAATCTCGAGCAGCGAGGGCCTGATGCTGAATGAGACGCTGGGCATCAGCGTGTGCAACAACGCCCTCTTCCACGTGCCCCTGCGCTGGACGTACAGCTGCGGCACGACGAACGACCGCACCGACCACCGGCACAACATCAGCTACGCCGTGCCCGAGTCGGACTTCTACTACGTCTTCTTCGCCAGCAACCCGCCGCTGAAAGTGGCGCCCAACACCATCGTCGCGGACTTCTACCTCGACAGGTAATCCCGTTGCGCGCCTTTCGCGGGAGTGGCTTCTGGGGAGAGGGGCTACTTACTGCCCGGTAAATCGACTAGCTAGTCAACCAAACCAGTTTCAATTTTACTTGTTTGCATCATGACGACGCGATATAGACTTCGGCAGAAAGTGTGGTTTACTTTCACTGGAGGGACATATAAAGGGGACAGCGAGTATATAATTACGCTACCTCAGACATGTGTCCGCTACCCTTTCTTCTATAGCCAGTAGAAGAAAATCGCCTACAGAGTCTTAATAAATATGTCACATCGTACAAATTTTCTATGGTCGGACAGAGGTCACTAAAATTAGACACGAGCGCCATATTTTAACCACCTTTTTATGTATTCATCTTTCGAAGCTAAAATTAGCTGGCTATGCGGCGCGCCGCCGTATAGTTGAGGGATACGGAATAATGTAAACCTCTTAGGTATACGTTTAACGCGCGTTGAAATTTCGGCCCAAAAGCGTTTAATTTTCGCCTCCACCAAAAATAAATAAACGGTACCCACGAAATGTCCTGATGGTGTACTTTTGTTTTGTAAAGCAGCTAATCCACGCAGGTCCTCGTAAACACATTCTGAGCGCCAAACGCGCGTCTGAAGTTCTTCCGCATATATCGCTGTGGGAGTAGTAGCAGTAATAAATACTTATTGTCGTGAAGTGGAGAGTAGGGGGGGGGGGGGGTGAGTTCAGCTTCCTTGGCCTTGGTCATTTTTTTGCCTTGCGCAAAGCATGCGCTGCCGTGGGATGGGATGAGGCACCGAAAATCTACTCAACTGTTTCGGAGCCGTAACATTCACAGACCAGGCAGCATCTAGACGACTCCTCGCGGGTAGAAGAGGGTCTGCTGGCATGATTCGTAAACCACCGCGTGACGCTAACGACTCACTAGTGCACAACGACGTATATGTCCTACATGACCGACAAGACGCCCGTCCTCATGACCCTTTACGAGTGAACGCCAACTATTTTCGAGGTTGGGCCAGTAACCATGAAATATCTCGTAAAGATTCATTTCAATACGGAAATAAAGGCATCATAACAGCGTTACCAGTGTCGGGCACTCAGCACTAAGCCAACAGCATTCGAATTTTTTTTTTCTTATGCACATTGCGCGCTAAGCAGTGGTGTAAGATGAACTTTACGCGCGCAGGATGGTGTACGACGACTCGAGGAGCTACAAGCCGGAGACGTACTCGTGCGTGAACGCGACCAACTGCTCGGTGCCGCTGGACTTCCTCTCCAACGAGTACGTGGTGGTGGACATGTACGGCACGCCCAAGGGCTCCACGCAGCTCAACTGGACCTCGGACGTGCTCACGTCGCGCTGCCTGCCACGGAAGAGCGTCTACTTCGTCTTCTACTTTGTCTTCGGTCTCTTCATCATGATGGCCGCCTTCCAGGGCTGAGCGCAATGCCGGCCCCGCCGCTCACAGTGCGCTACAGTGAACCAGAGGTCTGCACTTGCGGGTCAGGTCGGTGCGGAGCGGACTCAGCGCCATGCGCGTGAATGCGACGTGGCGGCTCCGGCTTAACAAAAATAGTTCATCAAGCACCAGGACAAGAGGCGCCATTCGTAGCGCGATCGCATTTAAGAAAGCTCGCACAGCTGTATCACAAGAGGCGTGATCACAGTGTTGTACATTGGAATCATCGCCCGCTTGTCGGCTTTGGGACCTGAATCGGAGAAATAAGATCCAGCCCATTCGTTTTGCGCATGTTGCATTTTGTAAGATTTATCATTGCAAATCATACACGCCTGGCTCCGAGAGAACAATTTCTGTGAGTACGTACGCGCGTCATGGCGGTTCGTTATAACTAACGGACGAACTCAGTGTCCAGCGGGGTGCCATGACGGTCCCGCCGCGTGCCACTGCACCGTCTCCTGTTGCGGGTGGGGCGGGGGCACGCTCTCCCAGATCCCTCTCAATTGCCCCCTCCTTCCTCTTCCTCCTGCATCCTCTTCCGTCTCGAGAGCTCTCGATCCGGAGCGTGTATGAATACGTTCATCCCTAACTGTCATCACAATGTTCTACCGGCTTACCTCGAAGAAATCCCCAAATATTTTGTCGTCGCGATCGTTCCCTGGCGGAGGTATACAGGGCAAGTTCGAAGAGCGAACTAGCGGTATATTAACGTTTGTATTGGCACGGGGAGGCTATTTCGCCCTTCTAAGCGGAGGGCGCCTCCGCCGCGAGGAGTAAACAGAACGTCTTAACAACTAAGTTGTAGGACCCCCGACTGCATAAAAATACTTACATGCCCATGAGACACTAGAGAGGAATTCAGTCGCTCGGGTAGCTCAACTGGCACAGAATCGGACGCGTTATGCGAAGGTTGTGGGTTAGGATACCACCCGGAGCAAAGTTTTTGTTTTCGTTGTATTTTTACTGCCACTTAGAAAATTCCCATTTTAACGCAAGAAAGAGACAAGCCACTTTCCCCGACGCCCTCATTGGCGTTTTTGACTGTTGTGTTTTGTTACTGTGGTCAGTAAACGAGCTCGTAATTCCCAGTTATCATGATATATATGATAGCTCATGAGACCTCCCTGACGAGCTCAGGGAGTACCATATTTTTTTATTGGCGCACCTCGACAACTGAGTTACCGTTATACCTTGTTTGTTGCCCAGTCTTGTGTTATCTTTCAAAGACGGTGGGTGACTGTGTACTTGTTAGCAATATTGTTCGATGTTCCAGTGTTTCGAGACTTCAGATTAAGCGTTGCACCTTTCGCGTGCGACCTGTGATGTTACTGTACATGATGTAAATAAAATTTTCTAAAGAAGTTCGCTTCACGCGCTACATATGCGGAATAACACCGTGGTCCCTTCTTTAGCCCCAAACTCACGGGTCTGTGGGTAATTTTTCTGTTTTGTATACAATGGGGTCCCGAGCACCGCCGAACTGAATACAGGCGGCATGAAAAGGCTACATTCGCAAAAAGAAAATACAGTAATCCACCCAGAAGGTACACCTACCGCCTATAACAGGAAGTTAACTTTTTTTTTCTCAGAAACAGACCAGTCAAAGAAACAGGTCTGGCTCGAACACCAGATGAAAACAGAATTTTTTCCGACTGCGAAGTTTTTCTTTGGAATCGCATGGTTGCATTTCGGGCCGATGGTGATATTTCATTGTGCACGCAAAGAAGTTGCTCCACCTGCGGGGATTCATTCCCCAGGTGGTTTACCAAAGTTGACCCTGCTGCGGTGTGAGTGGTGCCGGCTTAAAATGAGCCGCACTCAACAAAGCTGACTTTTTATGCGGGGAGAAATCGGTATATTCTTGCAGGCGAACAACCAATGACAGGCAACCAGACACTGAAGATTTGATAGCCGAATGTGGGCTATCTCGGAGTCGGAGACACACAGCACTTGAAACTACCCGAACAGAGAGGCGAACAGTAAAACCCCTGTGGGAGCGGAAGCGGTCAGTGCAATTTCAAAGGTCTGTTGCAGACCTTGAACGGACTTCCACACGATACTGCCTTAAAAGCAAAACAAAAAATGGCAGCATCTCCACTCCGTGGATGATGGCGAGGGTGCGGAGTACGGGGACTCGAAATGACATCCAAGTTGCGCCCCGAGTGACATCCGATTTGCGCCCCGAACGTCATTAGATTTGAGCCGTGAGTTGCACCTTGATTATTCCCTAACAGAAACTGCAACTCACGGCTCAAATCGAATTTCGCTTGATTTTCGCTTGATGGTGGTGCGCGCACGGATGGACACGGACGCACATTGGGAGGTCCTAAGGTACTCCGCACCTTTACAGGCGAGCGAGTAAGCCGTTTGACTATCGGGTACTGACTCATGGACGTAGCCCAACGGGTAAGACTGACACTAACTCTGTCTGGTCTACCGGACATAGGCTCGAATCCTGCCCGTGCCTGTGTGATTTTTTGCGATTGTAAAATTGCGATTGTGAGCATTGCGATTGCTATGCTCACGGACGCGGATGGGCATTGTGCGGTCCTAAGGTACTCCGCACCTAAAACAGGGAGGGGGGTCCACCCGCCTACCAGAATCGACGGTTAAATATTTACAGTTCAGAGTCATGCGACCCCCAACGCGTTCCGTCGCTTTCAGCGAACGCGTGAACGAAGAGCATGCCTCTATTCGGGACCATAAAGGGTTGACAGCGCATAAACACGACGGCACAAGGAAGAGGAGACAGGACAAGCGCTACGGGACGGGACAATCGGGACGGCGCGTATTGATTGATGTTTGAGCATTCATTGCGATACCTATCAAAGCACGGGCAAATTGCGGTCATCCCACACAAAGAACATCTCTGCTGCAGTGAATTCCGTGTTCAAGGTAAGCTATTTTGAGCTGCACGGTACGCTTTTCCTGCAGGACGCATCATAACAACGCTGCTGTAACCGTTACCAAACGCACGAAGGCGCGCGGACTTTTACAGCAGGTGGAGAGGTATAGGGGCGATACGAAACCGGTTTTGCAGCAAAATCGGTTATCCGGTTATTCGATTCACAGATTATTCGAATTTGAAAGGCTAATAACCGGATAACCGGAGTGATCGGTTAGCGTACACTGTTGACCGGTTTCTCAATATTCGGATATCGGGATTTCGGTTTTTATACGAAAGATCTTTGCGAAGCAGGGCAGGTTTTCTGGCGTCGATTTCATGGAGTCACTGTTCTGCCGTCACTTTTTGAAGCCAATTTCTATCCCTTGGCTGATCCACTGTGGAATATTATTCACACCCAACCATTCGAATATCGAATACCCGGTTTACCAGGTATTGAAACCGGATAAACTGATTTTTCGTTGTTAAAAATCCGGATATCCGGATAAACGGCTTTCAAGGTCGGAGTCTCCCTGAGTCGGTTTAACCGGATAACTGGTTTGACGGATATTTGCAAGCGCTACAAATTACAGCGAAGGTGCGATTTGTCGGAATCAGCCCATTCGTGCGACGTTTGTCGTTGGGAGGAGGGAAGAAAGCCCTCCGTTTTTAGGCAATGAATGTTGACGCGATTTCTGGCATCGACACCGCAGACGGAAAAAGTGAACGCGAGTTGTTGTAACACCAACTGACCGCGTCGGCGGCCAAGGACAAGTCATGCTATTTTGAGGCCCCGCCCGCGCAGCCGATGCCGTTCCGCGAACACAAATCTCGCGGAACGGAGAGCTCCCTCAACGTGCTGCGTGATGAAGCCCGTTCTGCATGGGGCGAATTTCGCCTGCGAATTCGCAGTTGCGGCGCCGCCCGTGTGGCAAAACGATTTATTTTCTTATTTTCGCTGCTACGACATATTGCCAAGTGCTAAGCGGCGTTCACAAGAGAAGTTCGACTATTCCAAACATTTGGAAATTCGTCACGGCAACGAGAATAGATCGTTTAGGTGCACGAGCGGCGCCGCAGCTGCGAATTCGCAACCAAAATTCACCCCATGTATACGGGCTTGAGGTTGCGGCGGAGTCCTCGGCATCTGAAGAGGCCAGGGTACAGGCCGCAAATAACCTTAATTACTGGCCAGCTGATGGTTCGTCTTGGTAAGAAATGCCCAGGATAAAGTGCGTGTGCAGCCTGGCCCCATGCAGCCCACTTTGCTCCTTTTATGTTACGTTCTCTTCCTCATGGTTGCCGCGAAGGGGGCTGCGGCTCTATACTTTTGTACTGTCTTCCTTGTTTCTCTGCAGTGGAGAGATCTCAAGCGCCTCTCCTCCTCATGGGATTTGCCTTTTGACGACACGCCAAGCGATGTCCACTGCCGAAGCGCTACCGCTGGACCGGATATTACCTGTGAAGTGTACTGCTCTGTGAAGCAAGAGCGCAGTAGTAAGCATTTTAGCAATGGACCTTTTTTTTTTTTTTTCAGTAGCGTAGCCTTCTCATGGCGGCCGGATTTTCTCGTGCACCATGGCGTGGGGGATTATAGAATAACACGCCCCCCCCCCTTTTTTTTTTTTCACCTGCCCTGCGCAGTTGAGGAAGCCGTCCCAGGCTCCATGCATGGTTTTGGTGGCACAGAAATTTTTCGATGGCAGCCGTAGCGCCGACCTGTCGACCACCTTCAGGGCTCAGAAAACGGAGCAGCACCTCGGTGTTCGCAACTAGGTAACCTAATATGGCGTCTTTTTGTTTACATTTTGCCCCCCATAATGGCGGATCGGTTGCTGGGAGCGAGAGTACCGCATGCGCAGAGCGCTACTGAAAAAAAAAAAAAAAAAAAAAAAGAGTCCATTGTGGGTTGCCTAAATGGATCGGCGCCCAAGGTGACGGAATTACGTGGTACGGTTACTGACGGCTGGGAGCACTCGTGTCCTCTCCGGAGAAAAAAAAAAAAAAAAAATTCCCAGGTTTCCCGCACTCGGAGTTCCAAGGGGAGGGCTCTCAAAGCGAAGCCGAAATAAACTGGTGCCACCGCAGGAGCGCCTACGTCTTCAGCCGTTCATAGCCGTGACCAGACGGGTGGAATATGCTGCATTTGTCTGTTTTCAGATTTGCAATTCGTGCGCAAGAGGCGGTGAACGGAGCAGGTGTTCAAATCACGCCGGAGGTCAATTACCCACCGAAAACCCGTGCACATGCACGTGCGTTTTATTTCTCCCTTCACTCCCATAATGCGCTCCCCAATGCTGCTATGAAATGCAGTCGGTATCACCATACGGCCAATCCCGTAGCGCATACGCTAGTCACCTATATATGGCCGCAATTTTCTGCTTCTTTATATGATCTTGCAAAAGCAACTTAACCAGACGGGCGCTGATAACTCGACCGTATAGAACGTGTCTTTCGTAATCTACAGATCACTGGCTTGGTGTAAGCCCCAACGAAGCCTTTTTTTGCAGCTAAATGCTATTGAAGTTCATTCCAAGGCGCCTGCAAAAGCCGTCAGTCCAGAGCGTGTTGGAGCTCTTCATGGTCGTCGCCGAACGCACGGCGAGGTGGAAGGCAACGCCCTCGCCGACCACCACGCCCGAGAACTGTCCATCCGGGCCGAGGACGAGCCGGCTGAGCTACCGCATCCCGTGACCAGCTTTAAAGAGATTACTCAGATGTATAGAAACGCGAGGTGCAAACTTCCCGAACCGCACCCACAGTTAATCAGGCAACAGCAAACGATCCTGCGGCGCATGCAGGCGGGATCGCTAGCGCATCCCGTTCTGTTACACCGAATGTACCCGGCGCAGCACGACACACTCTGCCCTTTCTGCAAAACGGAAAGAGGCACTCTGGCACACATCGTAGCCGAGTGCAAAGACCTCAAGAACCCCCCACCGCCCTCTCCCCCCAACACCCCCAATCCCCAACCCCCCGAGCGATGGGAGACCTTGTTGTCTAGCCCCGCCCTGCCAACTCAGCTAGCACTGACGGCCAGGGGCCAGGAGTTGCTGGATACATATGGGTCCCGTGAATAGGGAACCACCCCGTCTGGTGCCTGCGCGCACCATCGAATTTTCGAGCTCAGTAAAGTTGATTCTCTCTCTCTCTGCGCTCCGGCCATCTGCAGTGGGTAACAGCGGTGCGACATGGCCAGCGTGCGTTTTTGAGGAAGTGTGAGGGGTTGCGTTTTTCTGTGTACTTTTAACGCCATAGCGTTATTAGGCCATTTTTCGATTTCCACGCGTGGCTGCAAGCCGTCCGCTATCAGCCGCGCCTATGAAGTGTCCGCGGGAATACGTCATCACTGCCACCCGGAAGCGCATTTCCACATGCTTCGCTGCACAGCGCCCCATGTGACATGTGTGGTGCCACTGCGCGTGCTATTTTATCGAGCTGCTGCTAAAACGACCTCACCGTCCGGGCACTGTGGCCACGAGGTGGCGTTCTTTGTACTTGTACTGACGGCCTGGTGATGGCGGTGAAAACATTCATTGCACTGATTTGTTGGTGGAAGAGCAGCCTCGATGAGCAGGGTCCTGGGTTGGAACCTCAGTGGGTCTACTTTAATTTTTTTACTGCAAAATATTTTTTCTAAACTCGTTTTTTTTTTTTTTTTTTTTTGCGGAAGAACTCAAATGTTCCTGTTTTTGTTATTAATGGTGGTTTGGTATGCTTTAGGTCACTTTAGGCTCGGAGCGCAGCCTATGAACACGTTCATGACTGGAACTGCGCACATTCATGACTGGAACTGCGCAGTTCCAGTCATGAACCATTTTCAACTAGCCCGGCTTTCCACTTTGCTACGAACACGGTTAAGTAACGTTCGGTATAGGGCGAAAACACATGTCACGTGGGCCGCTGTGCAGCGAAGCGTTTGGAAGTACGCCACCCGGAGGATACGACTGCGACAGCGAGATGCGAGTGTTCGCCCAAATCTGGAATATGGCGCACCGGCAACTTAAGTGCGGAAAGGAGGGCAATGATGCTACGGCGGAGACGAAAGGGCATGCATTTTCAGCATGTGCCGTGCCTGCGCAGTGAAGTTCGTTCACCGCCTTGTCGGCGGTAGCATGCTCGGCAGACGCGGTCGCCGGCCGCGCTCCCGACTGACGCCGTCACACCAAAGTGCCTCTTCACCGGAAAATAAAAATTTTAATTTTCAGTAATTCAGTAAGCCACACCTGGGCTATGAGGTGAGAAGGTGTGGAGGGCTCCGTATTAATTTCGACAACCTGGGGATCTTAAACGTGCGCCGAAATGACGACACAACGCGTTTTCGTTTTCTGATCTGGACTCAGCAGCACGACGCCTTACCCACTGAGCCACCGCGGCGTGCTTTCTACCGGAACTAATGCCGGCACAGCATTGAGTCACCAAACTAAAACAGGGAGCAGAGGATTAACGCCAGTGCCTTAAAAATCAAAGAAGGCATACATTATGAGCAGAAACGAACTAACGTTGGCGCTATCCTCTTGGCAGTCCGACTAGCAGAAGCACCGAAGGAGAAGCTTAAACACCATTGCAGACTGTTTGCTGCAGGGAAAATACGCAAACACTTCGGCAAGATGAAGAAGAAAGTTAACGTCAGCTGGGCACTCCGACACAAGGGTCTGGAAGAGAACGAGGCGCCGACAAGAAGCACGCGAACCCAAATGCCATGCACTATGCTGACACGACTACCGCACGCCCCTCTCCGAAAAACGTTAAGAACGTCTTGTAATCCTAGGCCTACGAACACGACCTTCCCCCCTGATACATGGGGGTCTCAATCTTGAAGAACTGCGAACTCTGTGGAGGATAAACCAACACAAGTACCTACAAATGAATGTGGGCAAAGATGTTTAGCGGGAACATCACACATTAACTGAAAACTCTACTGAATTCGGGAAACATCCACCCTCTTCCATTAAACGTAGGCATGTACAAGGATACAATCAGGGGAGCATAACTCCACGAGCTCGTTACCTCAATACCAGCGCGAGCTGATTCGGAGGGCAAGTGAAGGAGCTGCTTCGTCTGGGGCCCTGGACTTCAAATTCCCCATTTGAGCTCTCTGACATCTCTTTAGCCCTTTTTTCTAAACACAAACTATTTCGCCCTCAACAAAAAATTTCACCCTCTCTCTATCTTCGCAAAAAGCGGAAACATTCAGTCCAGCATAGACATTATATACCTATAGACACTTAGAAACACTGACACTGCCACCTTCACGCTCAAACTAACGAACACCCCCAGCCGCAACCTTTCACGCTCACACTTAAGCCGCAGGATCACGAGGGCCTCTGTCTCTCCTGGGCCACGGATGACGCCGCCTGACTGCGGTGGCTAAATACCGTGACACCTGACGAAGGCCTCTAAAGTGCTCCGCACTTAAAAAAAGAACAGAAAAGAAAGCCTGGTGCAGCTAGTCACATCGTTGGGCGAACTAAAAAGTGCAGAGGATGTTTTCCATTATGGCAGTGTTTTCGAAACGTGTCTCAATGGTTTCGACGCGTGTAAGCTCATTGTTCCCAGCTATCGCGTCGCAAGGAACAATCATTGTATTCAGTATGCGCCCGGTAGTCATGAAGATGAATGGGCCTTTTACTGCATCAGCTGCTCACTATCTGTCACCAGGACAGAAGCGCTTTTGCATATGCACGTACAAACACAACACGACAACTGTGAAAAAAGAAAAAAAACGTTTCAGAGCGATCACCCAGTGTGCTGCGATGATCAGTGTCGTTCGTAACAAAACCGTTATCGTAATGTATACTTACAAATGGCCGCACACGTGCTTGCAATATAAACTTGCAACGAACAGCTGGCGTAGATAACCGCAGCGGATTGCGCGTCGCCCACAATTTTATTGATTACTTTTTTCACACCATTTTCTTATCTGCTGGATGTGAACACAAAATAAGGCAACTGTTGTGCATTGTGATTTTTTTATTAAGATTGTCGGCAAGCATCATACCGCGGGTCTCCGTGTATGAATGTCACTTCAGTCGAAATACTTAAAATGCCAAACGCCACAAAAGTGTATTTTTACCTCCCCCCCCCCCTATCCCTTGCAGCTAAAGAGAGTGGAAGCTGCATATTGGTCTAAACCACACCATAGAGTACAGTACACAAACAAAGCCCTCCAAGAACGACGAGGCAAGAAAAAATGAGAGAGGACTGAGATTAGACAGATGACTGACAAGACCAACTTGTCCAGAACACAATGCAAGTCGAATCGAGGGTGAAGAGAGAACGCAGCACTATGCGCTCAGCACGAAGAGATAAACGGCGAACCTGATCCGCCCAAGTTCACACTGTCGGGGAGGCGCACCATGTCAGTCACGGCACACGGCCGTGAATTTTGTTTAAGTTCAGAACAGCAATGGGACTTCGTGTTTATTGCTAACGCGTGGTCTTTTGTTTTTCTGTGTTAAGGTTTCAAACGTCAGTGACCACGCGGGGCGTCGTCAACGGCGGAAAGTTAGGTGAGCGCATTGCCAATGAAAAATGCAGTTGCAAACTCAGCGTTGACTTGTATGCACGCCCCCTTCTCTCCTCCATGCTTTCTCGTGGCACTTATATGCGATTTTTCCCTTTGTTCAGTCAATGCTTATTTGACTGTCATACTAGAGTACTAGAGTAGTCCCCCTCCTCGTTTCCTTTAGCTACCAATCTCCCAGTCTCTGGACAGAGAAAGAATGCTGCGGTGCCTACCATCTCCAAAGAATTATGGAAAGGCGGCACTTCCTTTCGAGGAGGTACCTGTTTTTGGAAAAGCAAATAAGACGTCTTATTTGCTTTTTGAGACGAAGGAAAATTTTTGGTTCACAAATTTTGTCTCATAATCCTGCAACCCTTCACACGAATTTTCGAAAGGTATGGCTTCCTCTTCACAGCGCATGCGCCCTGTTTAGCCCTTCTGCGTTTAAAAAAACTAAAACGGCAGTTGACCTTTCCCACAGCCTAAGCCGTCGAGAGCTTACAATTTGAAAATTAATCGTCCGGCTGAGCAACCATTAAGAGAGGAGGCTCGCACCCCGACACGGTACGCGGTGTCTTAATCGCAAGCGCCCTTTAAGACACACGGGTATGTCGCGGAGCGGTTTTCGTTATTTTTGTTTGTCTCACGCTAAGTAACCTGTAAATTTGGCCAGCAAGCGAAATAGCCGTGGCCAATCTCCTGACGTTCTAAGTCGCGTGCATGCACAAAAGTTGATGCGCAGTACAGGGATGGGACGACGCGCGTTTGCGACACCCCACGCTAGGCCTAATAACATCGCACTTTGAGGTCTAACGAGCCACCAACGTCGTCAACCGGTACCCATTGAAAGCGTACTCTTTCTACACAACGCCCTTCAAGTCGCGTGCACCGGTTGACGTCGCAAGAACGCTACACGAAAGGCCTGATCTACTGTATACCCTGCCCCATACCCGACAGTTGGCGCCTTTATACTAACAAAACAATACCTAAACCTGCACATACCCCAATTGGGGTATTGAACCATGATTTATAAACGAGGACGCATGCTTAAGCTGCGCGCGTTGCTCTTCTGGGACATGCACCGAGCAGTCAATCTACCAATAATTCAGTCAAGTCATTGATTGCGGGTAGTAGACCGTAACAAATCTGTGCCCGTATTTTGACCCTGTGTGCATGCTCTGATGAGTATACACGAAAATGTTGCACACCCGGTAGCCCGCAGTGGTATATCAGACAACGTTTTGTAATCAGAAACGTAAGATGCCGCTTTTTGCTTTCTTACCATATTCCGGGGTTGGCGTAGCGAAATCATCTGCGAGTTTTTTGTGTTTTTTTTCGATTCTATTGTTAGTCGTTCGTCTGTTTGTTGCTGCTGGCGTGCAACACTGATACTGATACTGGAACAGCACAACGGACGCATTGCAATTTTCATGCTGAATAGACGCGAGCAGCTTGCTCTAGAGGACCGTATTCACACCTGGCATTTTCATCGTTCTGCTCTCTAGGATCTGTTCCCTTTTTTTTTTTTTAACAGAGAAGGGCAGGCGCTTTTAAAGCGCTGAACTAGCACATCAAAAACAAAATCTAAAGACATTAACAAAAGAGGCGTACCATGTGGCATGGTAAATCGAAAAAGTCGCTCAAACAGCCCAGCGCTGCATGCAATCATCCTGTCCATATAGAATTTGAGGAAAAAATAACGTTAGCAAGCCTGAATTGAGCCCACTGCGATGTCTCGATGACACATGTGCAACGTAAGACAGCGCAGCCACGCACTTGGCAAGTACTACAATGGGCAGAACAAACGTTACGCGCCATAGGTTTCTGCTGCCGCCTCATTTTAACGCGAAAGCGTTGTTGGCGGAAGCACGCACTTTGCTGGCGTTTACAGAATTCGCACCCGGCTGCCGTCCGCAAAAAGCGCCCACAAAGCAGTTAAACCGCGGCGCGCATTCAATTCCAATTGGTTGTGACGCGCTCCATAGCACTGCGTGCATAAGAACAACAGGCAAGCGCAAAGGAAAGCGCTCATCAGAAATTTATTCAGTAGACTCGGTAGGCCTTTAGTTTCTGTTAGGCCCTTGCGCAAAGCATGCATAGTGATTCCGCAATAAGACGCCGCAGAGACCCCCGATGTGCGCGTTGTAGGCGATAGTCTACATCTGCAGAAGACTCGACGAAAAGAACCTAGCCAAGCAAACAAACAAAAAAACCTTTTTTGCGCTGTCATGCAACTTTCTTTGCCAAGCAACGCCAACTCATTTGTGCGTCACGTTACGGTTACTTGCCTGAAAGCGTGCACGTTGGACCTAACGTCACAGCGCTTGGCCAGCGCACCACTTCGGGCATGTGCTACACTGGCTGCATGACACTGTACCGAGCTTTTAATCGCACACAAACGCCACGAAAAAAAAAAAAAAAACACGGGCAAATAGGGGTCAACAGCTCCATTGAAAAAAAAAATTGCACCGGTGGGTTACCTACTGCGTTCTAAGAAGTCACGAATGCGGCCATTACCTTCGCAATCATTGTCAGCAACGCGTCACACCACGCTACCTGCTGACGTTTTCTTGATCTGGTTTTCGACGAAGAAAGCAGCCAAGCGAGCAAAAAGCCGACTTACCTCGGCGCGGCAGGCCAAAGAGGGGAAGGCCCTGGCGCAGTGCTAAAGCCGCGCTGCGCTGCGTTCAGGACCGGGTGGTCCGCTGCGCGGTGGCGAGTCCGTCCTGCAGCAGGTGGAGCGGCCGCGGGCGAGCGCCGGTCATGAGACGGCGGGCGGCGGGCCATGGCGTTCTCGCTGAAGAAGCTGCTCGTGGTGTGCTTCCTGACGCTGGGAGGCGCGCTGCTGCTGAGCACGCCGCTGCTGCTGCGCTTCTCGGTCTACTCGGAGGAGACGCTGCCGCTCGGCTTCCAGGACGTGCTGCCCCTGCGCTGGCGGGTCTCCACCTTCTGGTGCCAGAACCAGACGGCCCTGTCCACGCACACCTTCAACGCGTACCTCTACGACGGCGCGCAGGCCAGCGTCACCGAGCACTCCGTACAGGTACAGTGCTGGCGCGCGCCGCCCCGGGGATGGCCGAGCGAAACTGCAGGCTTGCGCTTCCCTATGAATCAAACCAAGTGCTACAATGCATGTTCCTGTTCAAGGGAGCCTACGAACCCGGACGTTCCTCCAAATACTATTTCCATAGTTAGAAACGCACTCTGAACACGGTGACTTCCCGAGTAGTCCCGCCTTTAGATTAGGTGGCTACAAAATACTTCGAACGGCGAGCACGTGAGATAACCGTCCTCCTTTCTTAGAAGTACGTACGACCGTTCTTAACGGGCTCATGTTTCCCATTTCAGTACCGCTGCCACTTTTGCCGGCTTCGTGCGCGCGCAGAATGAGAACACGAAGCATCGGCTGGCGCTCGCAGTATCCCAGAAAGCGCATGGCTGAGCTCTGTTGGTCAGCGTTGGAAATGTCTGTGGCTTTCACGCTGCGTGCCTACCGACGAGAAGAAAATGAAAAAGAAAATAAGTGAGCAGCGTTTCAAGGCTCGTTAGCGTGCAACTTATCTATCTACACACGGCAGACCCGTTCGCCGTCATTCTCAGAAAACGATGTAACTCGCGTTGAAACGCATGCATCTTAATACATGATATACCACGCTTGTCTGCTAAAAAATACATAGCCGTGGTGAGCTTATCTTTTTTATTAGTAAAGGCACAACAATGAGCACTAAAAAAATAAACTGATCCCACGCATTGCTTTGAGAAATACGAGAAGTACTGAGAAATGTTAAACGCCTCAATCACCCTGGCGAACACGTGGTCGAACGCACAGCCAGTTCTTCACGTGGGCAGTGATCAGTAGGAAGGGTGACGGCTCAGAAGACAAACGTCATAGACGTTTTCCATTCAGTCCGCTAACCACCGGGTTATCGTATATCGAAGGTCGAGGTTAAGGTCCCCGGAGAAAACCAATGGTGTCGTCTTGTCATAGCTGTTGTCGTAACCAGCAATCACGGCCCCTGGTGCGTACTAAACGAAGCGCATAGCATAGATGTTTTTAATTTGTGTTTCCGTTGCTGCCGGACTGATGTAAAGGGCGACCAGAGCGCTGTCCAAGCCCCCACATTTGACTCGCGCGACGCATGCGTCGCCCACACGGTCAGCAGGAATGAGCTCGGCCCCCTCTGTTTCTAGGCAGCGATAACTTTTTCGGGCCGACTGCGATATGCCTGACAGTTTCTTTTAAACAGGGCCGCGGTGGCACCGGTCGGGAGGTGGTGAAGGTGGTGGTGTGATGATGATGATGATGATGATGATGATTACGAGGTTGTACCCTCTATGACGGGCGTGTGAGAGTTCTCTACCCTGCGCGGAGGTGAGCGCCATCTGGTGGTGGTGTAAGAAACCCAGCGTCACGTGCGAGAGAAACAGCAGCGGCAGCGCCCGGAAAGGCAGGAGAAGAGGCTAAGAAAGCTTCTCTTCAACAGCGATTTGTGTATACCTTCGTCATTTTCTGTCTCATACGCCTTTTCGGTCACAATCTTTAGTGCGGATCGGTAATCTGGAAGGGACTGAGCACACGACTTCTCTCAAGACGTGGCACAACCTTTACTTCATTCTTATTTAGTGTGCGTAGAATTCTCGCTGATATCGCATTTTGGAAAATCGTTTTGTGCACATCGATGGCTTCGTGAATTCGATGACTGTGGTTTCAGCTTTACCCCATGCCGCGCGCGCTCTTCTTCATAACTGTCAGCAGAGTCCTTCCAGACCATCTGTCCGTCGAACACTTTTGTTGTAAAACCATACTTTAATGCGAGAGCTCAACTGGCCGACTAACCTGAAGTTAGCCTCTGTCGATATGAAGCCTCTTTTCACAAAGCTGAGTATGTGTGGCTACAGGGACCAAACCGGCCCTGACAGATCAAGACAGTGTCCTAGGGCCTTCATATTTTGATATGACTGCGTATGATGATGATGATGATCGCTATTGGTTTCCCCTTTGTAGCGGGGTGATGACGTGCCATCTTACCAAAAAGAACTAATTATTACCTATGCTTTATACTCTTTGCTTAGTACTAGCTCTGCTTAGGGCAGGCACAAAAACTTATTAGGCACACAATACTTTTTTTCCCTGTTACAGGTGGTAGCAGTCCTAGGCAATATTCCCCTCTCTGCTTTTCGTCCACCAGCATTCTAATTTTCTTTTCGTCGTCTCGACAGCCTTGAAGTTTACTTCCTCTGTGCTACCATTATTAAATCCTAGAGCTTCTGGAAGCCGAATATTTCCATTATGTGGATTTGGATGGATACCCTCGCATTCTAATACTATGTACCGCATAGTTTCTGTTTCTTTTCCGCAGACCACGCATACCCCATCATTTTGTGAATACTCCCCCACAAAGCTCTTAGTTCGCAACCAACCTGCATGCTCTAGCCTCAAAAGGCAAAGCACTGCCCTGGGAATTATCGTAGAAATTTTCCTTTCTGATTTCTAATTTCTAAAGAGTGCCTTCCCAACAATACACAAGCTGCAGCTGAGGCAGACTTAACGGACTTGGTGCGCGCTTTGTTTTTTGTAAACTGGCTTTGCCACGTTGTGTGTTGCAGTGAAGCCTACTCATAAATAAAAAAAATTGACCCTCTGTGTGCATTAAAATGGGTAATTAGATCCGAGAAAATGTACTTTCGCACGTTGTTCCCACTTGGTTGGCGCAACCAAATTGTCTCGGCGCCGAGCACATGGGGAGACGCGCACGAAGCGCATGCTGAGAAAAGTACCGGCGCCGAAGTCCTGCAACTCGCCATGCTCATCACTTGTGGGAATCTGGTGAGCACGGCACGATCGCATGCCATGCACGCCCAAGGAGGTTATACAACCTCCTTGTGCACGCCTGTCGAATACAGCCACTTTCGGGTGTAGTTTGCAGCAAACGACGCATGCTCTTTTTTTTACATTTCTGATCATTACTCGAAGTACGACTGTTGGTAGCAACTGGCCGACTAACATGGTTGGGCCGGATGAAATCCAAGGATTAGGAAGTTATTTTGCTTTTAGTTGGGTGTGTCAGTTCTCGGTGAAAGAGGTAGCGGTGAGGAAATATTCGGCAGTAAATGTGTCACATGGGTACCAGAATTGGCACTAAATTTCTACCTACATTGGTACTAAATGATGCACCAAAGGGCCTAAAAAAATGAAGGAAGCTCACACTAACGCGTAAGACATGAAGGTAGCGAAGCTGGACGCAACAGCAGCGTGTTTCCTCTTTTCTCGCACACGGCTCTTCGCGCATGTCACCTTCCTTCGTCGCGCGCACTTATCGCTGCGGCGGCGGCGTCCTCGCCTTCCTCCGTCAGGTGGCACGCACGCTTCTCCGTTCCCTCCTCGCCTATCTCCCCCCGCCATCTGGCGCTGCTCCAATCCAGGCGCTTGCGGAAAGGGATGTGGTTTGACCTCTAGCTCTCAAGGTCAAAACTGGTCACCCCGCGAAGACTGCCCGAGGTAGAGTACTGTGAGAGATAGGATTACCGGATCTAGAGAGGATCTAGAGAGACAGGAGTACCGGCGCTTTGAGAGAGGATTACCGGATCTAGTTCACAGGATATGCGCACGCTCAAGTATACACGTCGCGGCTGGCACGAACCCGCGTTGAGCAGCACGCAGTTTTTTAGAGCCACTAAATAAGCTAGGGGCTGTAAAGTCTTCTCGTCGCAGCCACACAGTGCATGATGGTCGTCGTTCTCCTCCGTTCCTTGTCTCCCCTGTCGCAGAGCCGTCGAGTGCACGTCCGGGTGGCCTCGTACTACTACCTGGGCATGTACTTCCTGCAGGGCTCTCGCCTCTCGCTCACCTGCTGCCCGGTTGGCCGAGGCACCAAGCTGTATCTGGTTGCCGGCCTCGGAAAGCTCAGGGCATGCCTCGGCACCGTCACGGGCAGGTAATAGGGGCACCACACCGCAGCCTCCTCCTCCTCATCAGCTCCGCCAACCACTGCCCGCGGACGGGATAAGCTTTTGACGTTCCATCATCATTATCATCAGCCTATCTATGCCCACTGCAGGGCAAAGCGGTGGCGTAGAGGCAGAGCATCCGCCTCGCGTGCAGAAGGACCGTGGTTCGAATCCCGGTGCCGGACGATTCCCACCGGATAAAAAATAAAAGAAATCCGCGTGTTGATCGATGGAATTGCAGCATGAGGCTTGGGGTTCTGCCTGACCCCGGCGACCATTGTCGGTAACGCACTCCCTCAGCAGAGCAGGATTGGCCACCCTGGTGTAGTAATGGCCACAACCTCCCATGAATACGCCAATTTTGACGTTTATATAAAAATAAACCGAGGGTGTCTTGCTAATGCATCAGACCTTTCTAGGGGTAACAAGAACCTATGGTGCACGGTGGGTGTGGTCGCAAATATCAGGGGGAAAATAGTGGGCTGCGATTTAAGATGCAGGAGAGTATCCCAGGTTTTTTCTGCTAATTTGGGTGGGTATGGGAGATGGAGATCTTTCAAGGAATTTTGCTCTGAAATTAGCTCGAAGGGTGTGGAGGACGTTCTGTCTTTTCTTATCGAATAGAGAGCATGTCCAAAGAACATGTTCAGTAGTGTCCGGAATTTCACAGAATTGATTAGGAAAATAGTGAGGAGGGGGACGCAAACGTTTTATTGATTGATTGATTGATTGATTGATTGATTGATTGAACAAACTTTGTTCAGGACAGCGAGCGCGACGTGCACCCGCAGAGCTGGCGGCCCAGCTGGAGAAACCGCAGACCCTACTGTTGCACCTCACGTGGATTTGCGAACTTGCCACAGAAAGTTCATGAATGGCAGGCCCGGATAGTTTTCACATTTTTTCCAAAGGAAAGGCGTGCGTCTGAAGAAGGCGCCACATGTGGGCAGCCTTGGCTGTGAGGGATGGGTGTGGAGGGGGCACTGCTGTCTGCGAGTGAGGCGGCAATGTTGGGTGATGTCCCGGTATGTGAGTATTACCGAATGAGACATCTGCGGAACGCCGTGTTGAGGTGTAAAAGGAGTGCCTTCTCGGAATGTCAGAGCTCGGGCTTGGTGGTGGGCGGCCTCATTCCATCCTATGCCTGTGTGGCCCAGGGTCCACAGCAGCGTCACGGGTTCGGAAGAGGGTCGGAGCACTCTATTAGTGCCTACGTACCCTCCCCTGTCTCTGTCCCCTGTGTGACGAGCCCGACATGCCCTATCACTACCTCTGTGACTGTTCGCGCGACCCCTTCCCCCTCTACACTCCGCCGCCCTCTGGGAACGTGCTCTGGGGTTCTCGGACCGCGAACGCCAAGAACTGGTTTCCGGCCGAGACCTCGACGTTGCGGCGGCCCTCTGAACCACCGCCACTTCCCTACACTAAAACCAAAGCCCCAGATAAATGTGGACTCTCTCTCTCTCTCTCTCTCTCTCTCTCTCTCTCTCTCTCTCTCTCTCTCTCTCTCTCTCTCTCTCTCTCTCTCTCTCTCTCTCTCTCTCTCTCTCTCTCTCTCTCTCTCTCTCTCTCACGCTCTTTCAAAGTGGACCAGTTAGCACGCTCTATAACCGGCGGCAACTGGCTTCACGAACTCGTCGTGAACTAGCGAAGAGAAGAGCACGCGATAAATTACGCCCCGAACTCTGGGCGGTTGTGTTCTTGAAAGTGGAGTTGTACGGTGCCCGGCGCTCGTCACGAGGCGCACGCTCACATGCGCTTGACCAGTATTTCTTGTTGGTATTTTTTTCTGCTGGACGGCGGGACTAAATTCTAAGGTGGCTGGCGTCCTCAGGAAGCCGCGCACTTCCGCAGCCCGGGTGGCCCGGTTGATCAGGCGTTAATTGCTGGTCCTCTGGGTGCAAGTTGGTCAGTATACGAATTCCCACCGCTCAGGAGATGGACTGCAGGAGTGGTAGAGGTAGGTGAAGGTGGCAGGGTAGAAATACGAGAGTATATATTGTCACGAAGCCAAGGACGACGCAGTTGTCTTGCAGGAGAAACAAGTTTATTGGAGCGAACTTGTGCTCCCCTAACAACTCAAAAGAATACAGAGGCGGCGAAGCAGCGGTCAACAAAGTGACTTGCGTCAGCGAGCGTCGCAGAATCGAATGCCCCGGCGTCCGCACTGCAGGCTTTTTATCTTTCGGCGCGCGTGGTTCTCGAAACGTCGATTCGCATCGAGAACATAGTAGATCCAAGAAGATTATTCCGGGCTGTTCACGTTAGATCGGAATGCTCTCCCTATCACAACAGATAACACATGCGGCACAGAAAGAAAGAATGGAACACGCGCTTCCTTTGGCGCAGAGATAACACAGACCGGCGCAGCCGGGCGGTAAAAGCAAAACACAAATAAACAAACCCAATGTATGGTTCGCGGCATTACCCCCCCCCCCTCTAAGAGTGCATCGACCCGATGCTAACATAAGCGACAGTCCGAACAAATGAAAATAAAAGTTCGTCATCGTCCGTAGAAAGGTTTTAAGCGAACCACGTGGACGACTTCAGGCCGCGTGCGTCGTCGTGATGTGCCGGAGTCACCATCGGGGATCACTTCGTAGGTAAGTTGGCCAACACGTCGTAGAATCTGGTAGGGTCCGAAATAGCGTCGCAGGAGCTTCTCACTGAGTCCGCGTCGTCGGATGGGAGTCCAAACCCACACACGATCCCCTGGTTGGTACTCGGCGTCTCGGCGTCGGAGGTTGTAGCGGCCCGCATCCAACAGCTGCTGGTCCGTTATACGAACTCGAGCGAGCTGGCGGGCCTCTTCCGCACGTTGAAGATATCCGTGGACGTCGGCGTTGAGGTCGTCGTCTTCTACGTGCGGAAGCATGGCGTCGAGCATCGTAGTCGGCCTTCTACCGTAGACCAGCTCGAACGGCGTCAGCTGCGTCGTCTCCTGGATAGCCGTGTTGTACGCAACCGTGACATACGGGAGCACTTCGTCCCAAGTCTTGTGTTCAACGTCAACGTACATTGACAGCATATCTGCGATTGTCTTGTTCAGACGTTCTGTTAGTCCGTTCGTTTGGGGGTGGTACGCCGTCGTTCTTCGGTGATCCGTGTTGCTGTAGCGTAATACTCCTTGCATCAGCTCCGCAGTAAATGCCGTTCCGCGGTCTGTGATTAGGACTTCCGGGGCTCCATGTCGCAGCACCACTTGGCTTATAAAGAACTTTGCCACTTCTTGTGCAGTCCCCCTCGGAAGAGCGGCGGTTTCTGCGTAGCGCGTCATGTAGTCTGTAGCTACGACAATCCACCTGTTCTGTGATCGTGACGTAGGGAACGGGCCTAAAAGGTCCATTCCAATCTGTTGAAATGGTCTCGATGGGACGGCGATCGGTTGTAGAAGTCCGGCGGGTCTTGTCGGCGGCGTTTTTCGTCGCTGGCAGTCACGGCAGCTCCGGACGTAGTGGGTGACGTCAGAGGTAAGGCCGGGCCAGTAGTACCTCGCCTTGATTTTTCCAATAGTGCGGGCTGTGCCGAGATGTCCGGAAGACGGGTCGTCGTGGCACGCTTCCAAAATTTCGTCACGAAGGTCCGCGGGGATGACGAGAAGGTAATTCGCTCTTGTTCCGGGGCTGAAATTCTTCTTCACGAGGACGGAGTTTCTCAGGCTGAATGCTGGTAAGCTGCGTTTGAAGGTTCTAGGAACGGCAACGTTGCATCCCTCGAGGTACTCTATAATGACGCGTAAGTCGGGGTCGGCACGCTGCTGGGCGGCTAGGTCGCTCTCCGTCACGATCCCGAAGAACGCGCTGTCTTCATCAGAGTCTTGTGGTGGTGGGTCGACGGGGGCGCGGGACAGGCAGTCGGCGTCGGAGTGTTTCCTGCCGGATTTATAAACGACTGTAACGTCGAACTCCTGCAGGCGCAAGCTCCACCGCCCAAGACGGCCAGAGGGGTCCTTCAAATGGGCGAGCCAACACAGCGCATGGTGGTCTGTTACAACCTTGAATGGCCTTCCATACACGTATGGGCGAAATTTTGAAATCGCCCATATAATAGCCAGGCACTCTTTCTCAGAGGCAGAATAGTTTTTCTCCTCCTTCGACAGACCACGGCTGGCATAGGCGATTACCCTTTCGCAGCCGCTTTGCTTTTGGACAAGGACGGCACCCAAGCCTATATCACTGGCGTCCGTGTGCATTTCCGTTTCGGCATTTTCGTCGAAATGAGCGAGCACGGGCGGGCTTTGCAGGTGTTTTTGCAGCTCGCAGAATGCTTTTTCTTGGTCGTTTTCCCAGCTGAAAGGGGTGCTGTCTTTCGTCAAGCGCGTGAGTGGCTCTGCAATGCGTGCGAAGTTTGCGACGAAGCGCCGGTAGTATGCGCACAGCCCGAGAAATCTTCGCACGCCCTTCTTGTCTTTCGGCCTAGGGAAGTTCGCGATAGCTGAAGTTTTTGCCGGGTCAGGTAGGACTCCCGCGGCGTTGACGACGTGGCCCAAGAACTTGAGTTCCTCGTATGCGAAACGGCACTTTTCAGGCTTCAGCGTCAACCCCGACGTACGAATTGCCTCGAGTACAGACTCCAACCTTGCAAGGTGTTCGTCGAAAGTCCGGGCGAATACCACTACGTCGTCGAGGTATACGAGGCAGGTGTGCCACTTAAGGCCAGCTAGCACAGTGTCCATGACTCTTTGAAACGTCGCTGGTGCTGTGCACAGCCCAAACGGCATCACCTTGAACTCGTATAGGCCGTCTGGGGTTATAAATGCAGTCTTCTCTCGGTCTCCCTCGTCCACTTCAATTTGCCAGTAGCCGGTCTTCAGGTCCATCGATGAGAAGTACTTCGCGTGGCAGAGGTGGTCGAGGGCGTCGTCGATTCGGGGGAGGGGGTACACGTCCTTTTTCGTGATTTTGTTCAGTCGCCGGTAGTCAACACAAAACCTTAATGTGCCGTCTTTTTTCTTTACGAGTACGACGGGCGCAGCCCAGGGGCTTTTCGATGGCTGTATAATGTCGTCGCTGAGCATGTCGTCGACTTGAGTCCGGATGGCTTCCCGTTCGTGTGAAGAGACGCGGTACGGTGACTGTCGGGTAGGTCGGGCTCCATCTTCGGTTATTATTCGGTGCTTCGCTAGAGGGGTCTGACGTAGTTTTGCGCTCGACGAAAAACATTCGCTATAGCGACGCAGCAAAGCCAATAATTTGTTTCGTTGTTCTTGCGGTAGCGCCGGATTCACGTGCAAAGGCTGCGGGAGCTTGAAGGTTTCTACGGGTGTGCGTTCAAAGTCGGCGACCGCGATCACGTCACTTGCTTCTTGCGCTTCTTCGAGGAATGCAATTGCCGCGCCCTTGTTTAAATGCTGGTACTCCTCGGTGAAATTAGTAACCAGAATGTGGGATTGGTGTTCCTTGAAGCGCGCAATGCCTCTTGCGACCGACACACCACGGTCGAGAAGCACCCTTTGATCAGTGTCTACGATAGCGTCGACGTCAGGAGCAGCATCTTCACAGTAGACTGCGACCATCAAGCTTGCGCGGGGTGGCAGGGTGACATGATCATCGGCAATCCTTACAGCAGCACGTCGTTCGGGGTTCGGTTCCGGCGTCATGGAGTGATTGGGGGAAAAAGTTATTGACTTGGTCTGCAGATCGATTATTGCCCCGTTGTCCATCAAAAAGTCCATCCCAAGAATTACGTCGCGGGAGCAGTTAGGCAGAATGACGAACGCCGCAGGGTACGTTGTGCTGTCTATGGTGACGCGCGATGTGCACGTTCCGCTTGGCGTCACGAGGTGGCCTCCTGCTGTGCGTATGTGCGGACCGTCCCATCTGGTCATAACTTTCTTCAGTTTAGACGCAAATGGTCCGCTCATTACCGAATAGTCAGCTCCGGTGTCTACGAGGGCGACTACGTCAAAGCCGTCGATGGACACCTTGACGTCAGAAGCAGTCTTCCTCGAGTTTCGGGTTCGTCGGGGCGTCGTATCTCTGCTTGTACGTGTTGACGGTCGGGCAGTGTGCATCGTCGTTGTCGTCTTCTCAACGGACGTCTCGGTCAGGTCGGGTACGCGTCGCGCCGTGTAGCTGTCGTCGTGTTCAGGAGACTCGTTAGGGCTGGGTCGGGTCGTAGGGATGAGGGCATGTCGTGAATGATGGTCTTCAGCGAGTCGCTGCGTCGTTGGAGGGTTTTCATTTTTCCGCCGTTGTGCAACTTTACCTCCCGAAGTTGCTGCTTTTAGTTTCCCCCGCGTGGGCTGGGGGACCTTCCACGTGAGAAGTCAGCATTGCTACGGCGGTTCGGCGATTGGTACGGGTAGGGCGATGGCGAGCGGTTGAAACGGGATGGGCCACGGCTGGTTTCAGATAGATACTCGTCGATCTCACGTGGTCGTTGGCCAGGGAGAGGGCGAGGTGCGTCGACGGAGAAACCACGCAGTCCGAGTCTCTTGTATGGGCAGCGACGGTAGATGTGGTCGGCCTCTCCGCAGTGGTAGCACAGAGGACGATTATCGGGAGTTCGCCATACGTCCGTCTTCCTCGGCGTCTGGTTTCGGGCTACCGGGGGTCGGGCGGGTGACAGTGGGCGGCGGTACGGCGGGGCCTCTTGACGGCGTGTTGGGGCAGGGCGGGGTCGACGAACAGCCGCAGAGTAGGTCATAGCCTCGGGCTCGCGGGGTGCTTCGGACGGCACAGAAGTTCCCAAAGCCTGCTGTACTTCTTCCCGGATCACGTCGGTCAGTGAAGTGACTTGAGGTTCTGGTGTCGTCATCGGGAAAAGTTTCCGCAGCTCCTCCCTTACCACTGCGCGGATAGTGTCGCGTAGTGAGTCGGAGTTAATAGCGCTGGCACCAATCGTCTCCGAAACCAGCGCATTGATTGGGCGGTCGTATTGCCTCGTTCGGATTTCGAGCGTCTTCTCCATCGCGGCGGCCTCAGACGCGAATTCGGACACGGTCTTGGGGGGGTTGCGAACAAGGCACGCGAAGAGCTCTTGCTTCACACCTCGCATCAGAAACCGTAGTTTCTTTTCCTCCGTCATTCCTGGGTCCGCACGGCGAAAAAGTCGCTTCATTTCCTCGACGAAGATTACGACTCCTTCGTTCGGGTGTTGCGTTCGAGTTTCCAGTAAAATCGCAGCTCGTTCTTTTCTCACCACGGTCGTGAAGGTCTTAAGGAACTCGCTTTTGAATTGCGTCCAGTCGGTCAAGGCGCTCTCGTGGTTTTCAAACCAAGTTCGAGCTGCATCCTCCAAGTAAAAGAAAACATGCCGGAAGGTTTCTTCATCGTCCCACCTGTTGAAGATCCGCACGCGCTCCAGCTTCTCCAACCATTCCTCTGGGTCTTCAGCGGGGGCTCCCCGGAACGATGGCGGTTCCCGGGGCTGCTGCAGCATGATTGGCGACGTTGTTTCTTGTACCATGGTGTTGGTTGCAGCGTTCCTTCTCTTGGGTCCTTCTGGCATCAAACCGAACTCGGGTGGTAAATCTTGCAGGCGGGGGCTGGCTCTTGTTGGACTGGCTTGGCGGCTTCTCGAGGTTGTAGTGGGCATGAAGGGTGCGTACCCAGCACCTCCACCAGATGTCACGAAGCCAAGGACGACGCAGTTGTCTTGCAGGAGAAACAAGTTTATTGGAGCGAACTTGTGCTCCCCTAACAACTCAAAAGAATACAGAGGCGGCGAAGCAGCGGTCAACAAAGTGACTTGCGTCAGCGAGCGTCGCAGAATCGAATGCCCCGGCGTCCGCACTGCAGGCTTTTTATCTTTCGGCGCGCGTGGTTCTCGAAACGTCGATTCGCATCGAGAACATAGTAGATCCAAGAAGATTATTCCGGGCTGTTCACGTTAGATCGGAATGCTCTCCCTATCACAACAGATAACACATGCGGCACAGAAAGAAAGAATGGAACACGCGCTTCCTTTGGCGCAGAGATAACACAGACCGGCGCAGCCGGGCGGTAAAAGCAAAACACAAATAAACAAACCCAATGTATGGTTCGCGGCAATATGGTGGCATTTAAATACGTGCCGATCTTGGCAGGGGAAAGGTTTGTACCAGTTATAAGTTGTCTATGGTGGACTTGTTGGGGGTGAGAGTAGGATGGAATGAAAAAAAAGTCTGAACACAAGAGGAGCCAATCACGTGTCTTCGCCGCTAATAAAACATCGGTGTCGGGCTATGCAATTTTAAAATAAATTGACGTACACATGAAATACGATGACGTGCGGCTCGATTCCTGGTGCTGTTGGCATACCCTGACGGTGGTCCACTGGCAATGAGTCGCACACCACGATGGACATTTTCAGGAACAGCTCGTGGTACAACTCGTCGCATCCGGTTCCACCGATGCGGGGCCCAATCGTGGAGGCGGGCATTCGCCGCAACATGAGCGGCTGGTTCGTGCACTGCACTTCGGAGCTGTCCGTCGAGCTGACTCAGGACGCCTGCGCTACCGGCCCTGGTACTCTGCCAAAGATCATGGTAGACCGCTACGAGGTGGGCACTCCTCCTGTTAGCTTGTCCTCTCCAACTACGTAATCCTTTCAGCTAATTTCCTGTCGAAGTCTCTTCAGTACTGCCGATGCCAGCTGCACTGCCTCGCGATGGTGAAATAAATGTAAAACTCCATGCCGCAGTTCGTTAATAGGGCCTTCTGTATAAGGACAAACAGGTTGCAGTTGTTACTCCTGCCCAGCTGTCGTTTAGTTTGACACGCTGAAGCAGACTGCCCAACGCCGCACACGGCAGGTGAACTTCAAACTGAGCTTAACCAATAACCCATGCCGAACGACGGCAATGGAGATGATTGTTTCCGCCACTCACTATCAAGACGATGGCGACAATTATAAAGCAGCAGACGTCTTTGTCAATCTACTGCGTCAAGGGTAATATCGTCTGTGCCGTCATCTTCGTTCGCACCGCGTTGCCCACGATCCGACTGCGCCTGCGCGCGGGGGCACGGCGAGAAAGGCAACCCCCACTGTAACGAATGCCCGGGCATGGCAAGGGCCCGCCCGCAGAACTAATCCACCCTACCGGAACGAATGTGCAAGTACCCAGTCGGGTCCCGTTAAATACGGCACGAACGGAAAACACGGAGCATACGGAGTGCTAAAACATGGGTGTTTTGTGCGTAACGACCAACCGTTTTACCACCTTTGGAATAAGCAGGGCTAACAGCTGCGCTGTAAAATAAGGCGGCCAAATATTACGATATTTGTCATTAAATATTGTCCTTCCGCGAACCCCTTCGAGTTCAGGTTCCCACCAGCCAGCTTTGGTGCGAAAGCATGGCCCGTTTTAAGGGCCTTCCACGGCCATGCCCGAGGAAGCGGGTTTGCGGGAAGTGGCGGAATCGGTTGAGACTCGGGCTTCGCTATGAGCCACCATTACGGTAATGTTTCGCTTACTTCTATGTGCGCGCTTTTGTGGCTTGCACGTGCAATGGGTTCTGCCGAAGATGTTAGGCTGTCGCCTCTCCCCTCCGTTCCCGAAAGGCAACAGTGCCCTCCGATGTGCGCACACTCGCAAGGCATGCCGAGTTCGGATGACTGCTAAAGAGGCGCGGTCCCTCTATCTGCGCATGAAGCCTGCAGCTAGTTAGCGCTCAGCACTGCTGGCTCGAGTACGTCGGTCTGGCACGACGTGAACCGGAATTGGTGCACGTGCAGGTTCCCGCCGACGGGTACTACTACCTGCTCTTCCTGAATGACCCGGCGAGCGAGGCGTACAACGACGTGCAGCTGGGCGTGGCGGCGTGGCGGCGCGTGTTCGACCGCAACCAGAGCCTGGACGCGTGCATCGAGGTGTTCAACTGCAGCCTGCCGCTGGCCTTCCGCTCGCGGCACTTCGTCGTCGCCGAGCGAACCCGCAGCCTGCCCGCCAGGACAGAGCCCGTCTTCCTGCGCACCCGCTGCGAGCCGCGCCGACAGGTCTACTTCGTCTTCTACATCACCTTCGCCGTGCTCTTCATCGTCGCCGCCTTCCAGTGATCACCCACAAGCAAGGCTGCAAGCTCTCCTGGTTCGGGCCCGCGGGACCCGCCGCGCGCCGTGTCCGTTAACGCTGAATTTTTTTTTTCGCATACGTCAATTCGCTTCGGCGAAAACCTGTCGTATACTGATGTTAATTTAAGCCGAATCGTAGTACTTTAACCCTGGTGAGCAAGTTACGTATCGTTGATGTTGTCGTGAATTAATTAATTCCGTTATCTGTCTACAAGGCGCGAGTGTGCGCTTTTGGGAATTACGAACGTCGTTTTAAAGAAGTTCGATGGCTGTCCGTAAAAGCTCCAACAGTGTGTACTCGCCAGCGGTGGCGCGTGTTCGCTACATTGACCGAGTGCAGGCGCCGTACACAAGGAATTATACAATTGCGTCCTTTTTGAAGGAACGAACACGTTATAATAAAGTAGACTGTAAGATATGCGGAATTTTGACAGCAGGTGCACCGAGTACGACGTCAATGCGATGCTCCTTGCTCGTTTACCAAAAAATAAGAGTACAAGCATCCAATAAAAGGACTTGGCTCAGTCTTATCCCCAGGGCCTTTCAGGTTTCCTCAGATGTCACACTGAAAATGGTCGGGGAAAAAGTTTCCGACAAAGCATTTTTAGTCAAGACGTCCTTATACAAAAAAATGTTCCCTTGTCCTCCTACCCACTGCACTCGATTTAGACCACGTGTGACTTTTTTGTTTGAAAATTATGAAAAAGTGTAGGCTGTGGTTTACAAAATACACTCCCTTGTAACAACACCCTCTGCAACGAGTGCAACGTCACAGGCAAGAAAGCAGTGCCCATACGCATAACTTGTTTTATTCCAGACATTGTCAAATACATTCCCTTTAGAAAAGTGAATGATCTGAACACGCGCACACGTCTAATAGCATGTCAACCCCACTGAGGTGAACTCGAAGCACTACGTGTTTAAGAGAAACTTCCAGCGTATAATATGGGGTTGGTCTAAACTGCATAGATTACAAGATGCCGAATTTCATCTTGCTCGTTACAGTAATAAACGATGACAGCCTTTCCAGAAGAGTTGCTTCTCCATGGTCTTCGACGGGCTAAGTCTACGCAGGGCAACTATGTGTTGGTGAATAAATAATGTGGGGTCGAGAAAGCTGGATGTATACATACATTGGTCAATTCATCTACGAAGCAAGAAAGTTAACGTCGCAGTGCAGTGCGCAGATCAAGGAGAACCATACGAGTATTCCGCCCATGGCTAACCGCTGCGCTGACTTATATTGAAATATATTGGAACAGGGTTTCAAGGAGCAAAGGCGAGGATGCAGGCGCCCTATCGTCGTCCTCGCTTTTGTCCCCCGTCAAAACAATTAACTCCCATCGACGGCCCCGTCAGCGTGGCGTAGCAGGCGTTGCCACGGTCACACCCGCAGTTCGGAACAGCGCCCCATCGACACCGATGTCGCCGCTCCAACGCACGGTGTAGGCGGCCTCGCCGCGGTGGGCATCAGCAACCGCCGAGACCTGTTAGCCCCTCCGCTCGGTTGCCCCGTCGCTGCGACCAAGCCGCCTCCTGGTGCCCTCCTGCGACGTAACAAGGACTAGCTGTGCTCTACATGGGCACACGAGCGCCACATAGGCACACAGGTGACCCCAGAGAACTCGCGTGATCTTACGCGCGACAAAGCCTGCGGCTTGCGCTGCAGGCTTTGTCGCTGCAAAGCCTGCAGCGCAACAGGAAATTTCCCCTATGGAATGGGGCGGCTGCAAAATTGCAGGAACTTTTTTTTTTTTTTTTTTTTGCCGAGTGCCAGAAGACCCCAGGCCTTGCCCCAATAACCTCCCACTCCTACAAGCAGTGGGCGAACCGACTGACGAGCCCGGACCTTGGGATCCAGCGTGAACTGGTGAAGAGGACCTGGACCGCCAGCCGAGCTCAGGGTATCCCGGAATAGGGAAGCCCCCCCCCACCGGGCGGGTGCCCTAACATCTGCACCATGCAGCTTGACAAAGATTTATTCATCATCATAATTGCAACCGCGCCATTCTTTATGGCCGGTTTCCTGTACAATCCGGGGAAACTTCCCAAGCGTTGTAGTCATGTGCCGAGCGCCAGGCCGGGGAGTCGCTTGTACCTTTTCTAAACCGGTAGGTGCCCGGCGCTACCAAGGCACACGAATGCGCACGGTGACTTCCAAAACTACGGTGGACGCTCAACTTGTAACCACCTGTGGCTGGACATGTCGCAAGGTTCTTTCACCCCCCAGCAACGCGGCATGATGGCCGGGGGCCCCGTCAGGGGGCCCTAGCAAGGGCAAAGGAAACGTTCCAGGAGTGAGTTCCCCTTTCAAGGGTCCGCACTAGACCAGGGACGCCTGCACCCATTAAAGAAACCAAATCTAGACCGACACCAGGAACCACCACGGCCCCGTTCCACCTACCGCCATTGTGGCCCGGAACCCCGCCGTTTTGATCGTGCAGCAAAAGGCCCCGTTCCCTATCTCCGGCGCGCTATATATATACTCGGACGCGCCCGACGTACCTGCTGTCGTCATCACGTAGACCTCCTCCCGAGGTTGGGGACAAGTTCGACGTAGTGAAGGCGTCTCACGCCACTACTTCATACGATCACTTCAAGCCTAGGTCCTGGCCCGTAAGAGCATGTCCAAGCTCACCATGCCCGCAATAGCTCAGTCAACGCGGAAGAGCTTGGATGGACGACCATCCCGTCTCCTCCACGCGACTCACGAGCCCCTCGCGAAAGGCTGCGGGACCGCGGGAGCACACCATGGTATACGTTTCAGCGCCTGCCTCAGACCCTCGTTGGCAGCAGCTGGCACAGCTCACCGAACGCACTGCGACTGCTCGAGTACACGCTCCGCGGCGCGGCGATGCCTGCTTTACGAAGTCTGACCTCCAGGCTCAGCAGTCGACTGGACACAAATAGAACCAGGGACTTTGGAAAGCTTGTATACGTAGTTCATTGTACTAGAGCCGCCATTTCCCCTACCCTGTGCCTTTTCCCTCCCATAAACCTTTCTCTTGTACTGCTCGATGCCGGCGTCACGAACGGGCCACTCGACCAAATCGGCAGGGAACGGACCGCTCCAGAACTTCGGAGACTAAGTAGGTCTCGGCAAGCGAATCGGCCGAACAGTTTTGCTTGTTGTTTACCACCGCCTGCAAACTGAATCACACCATCCTACGTACACCAGATCTCGCCATACCCTTTCCCCTACAACTACCCGCACTGTTACATACCTCTAACTATTTACCACCTTGTTTTCTCATGTCTACACCAGCCAAACCCCATCCCATTTTCCAACCCTGAGCGCTAGGATTGAGGCTCAGCTGACCAGCTCTGCAGCAAAGCGACAGCAAGCCCTGGTGCAACGAGCTCTGGACGCAGCTCTGACTCGCTGCTTCGTGGACATAGGAGGCTGAACACAACCTCTTGTGATCAATAAAAGTTTGATCCTCCTCCTCATCGCCTCGGAATGCAAGAAACAGAAAGAAAAAAAAGCACGGCGTCGTGGTGTTGGTATTGTAAACAGCTTGTTTCCAAATAGCGGCTGGTTTTGTTTATGGCGTCGCTCCTCAAAGTGCTTTTCCGGCTGCTGCTGACGGGGATTTTTAAGAGACTGCAGATGGAAGTCGGAACGTTTGCTCGTTCGTTTCACGTGTACAGGAGATCACTCGAACGAAAGCGAGCGCCAGAGCTAAGAGCCGTAACGACCACTGTTTCCGACTTTATTATCCCACTATTTATTTCTGTCCCATGTTAGTTCGCAGAAATGTCTTCCGTTGCCAAAAGGCGCCATTGTTTTTACCATTCTCAACAGTACATTCGCCGAGAAACCCCTCTCTCCCGCTTTTTCCACAAAGCGAACAGCTGGCGGCCCCAGCACAGGGCGACAAGCGCGGCTTTCTCCTTTCCTCATGGACAGATGGCGTCTGTTGCGGGATAGGAGGACCGTTAAAGCACATTCTCCCCTCCCTCGTGTACCGCTCATTGTCACCTACAACTCGGAGGGTACTCATCTGGAATTCGCAGACGGCTTTCGGTTCACTAAACAGGTAAGCGTGCTACAGAGGAAGAGGGGATTGTCGCAACGCTAGAACCCTTTTAGTGCAAAATCACAATTACCCTATACCTCGGCCGATTTTGGGTGAACGGGCCTCACTGGTGAAGTCTCCGGTATTTCCCAGTTTATAACTCCCTTGCGCCGAACCATCAGTGAACAGAGAGCAATTCACGGTGCCCAGAACGGTATCGATTACTAGTATATCCTTCCAAATGTATCGATCCCCACCCCCGTTCCTCACCACCTATTCCCGCTACTTGGACCACGCACGGGTCCTCCTGTTTCCTATTGCCATTACTACTTGCGTCAAGGTTGATGTGCAGCAGAGGGTATGCGAAGACCCGACCTTAGGCCTACCGCGAAGCTTGGAGGCCGAACGCCGTCGACCGGTATCCACAGCTCCGACCAAACTGTTTCTGAACTTCCTAGCCTTCCGCATGGCGCAGTAGTCATCATACAGGCATCCTTTTTCCTCCGACCTGTCCACTACAGCTCAATTCCGTATTTGGTTTGAATCACGACGCAACGGCGGCGTCCCGAGCGTGGGGGAGCACACGTGGTCGCGGGAGTAAGGTGAAAAAAAGAATTGGCGCAGCGTGCACTAGTGTTGCAAAGCTGGAGAGAAAAAAACAGATCTGGCTGCCCCTCTCCCTTCGTGGGAGACCCGCCTGCTGCACCTCACATGGATTTCCGAACCTGCCGCTGAAAGTTCTCCATGACTGGCAGGCCCAGATTTTTGCCTGCAGCCTTTCACATCTCTTCCAAAGTGGACGCACATGCGCAACAATCTCGATCTAACCTCCCAACCAGAGCTTTCGGTCGAACTTTGCTGAATCCCAGGTCACCAAGGAATACCACGAAATGTGGCGGCTCACCAACTCGCGCGCCCGAAGGAATCCGACCGCCACACCAGCCGCGTCGGAAAAAGAAAAGCCAGACAGCAAAGGCTGGTTGAACTGTGCGCAGATCAAGACACACACTGCGTCCCCCCCATCTCTTGGCCACGATTGAAGACAAGTTGCATCCGCCAGGCTAGGAGGTGTCCTACGCACCCTCCATATTGTCCACTACATAGAAAATAAACCTGGCCACCCTATGTCCACGATTCAGTCACAGGTACCCTAACAACCAGCACTACATGTGGGACTGCGCGCAGATTATACAGACAATACACACGTACGCAGACTCCCTTTACCCTTCTCCTCGCAGTTGGGCGGAGTGGCTCGACTCCCCCGAGGACCCACGAAAACAGCTCAAACGCGCTCTCCGCAAGCGCACGAAAAGCACCAGCCGGCACCCATCCTCAGTCAGACTTAACAGAATACTGGAAGCCCCCCCCCCCCCACCTCCAACACATTGAGGCAGTCCTCGGGGCCGACTGCAGGTAACAGCTGTTCCACCCCAGCAACGCAGAAGCCTTTATGGAATGGCAAATAATGTATCTCTCTCTCTCTCTCTCTCTCTCTCTCTCTCTCTCTCTCTCTCTCTCTCTCTCTCTCTACAGTGGACCGCGCGTTTCGCGAACTGGAGTCTCTAGCAGCGCGAACTCGGCCTCTGTGCTGCCCACTTCAGGCGCGAACGCACGTGAACTGGAGAGGAGAACCGCACGAGAGATCACGCCACGAACGCTGGACAGAGTGTTCTCGAAGGTCGAGCTGGCCGACGGCGGGCGCTCTTTGCGAGGCGCACACTCACGTGCACTCAGTCTTTCCTCTTGCTATTTTTTTTCTGGTAACGCTATACGGCGGAACTAAACAGCTCTATTGTTTAAATACCGAGTGCACGTGCGCGTGCGCCTCGTGAGGAGCGCCCCGCGTCGGCCAGCTCGATTTTCGAGAACACTCTGTCCAGCGTTCGCGGCGTAATCTCTCGCGTGCTCTGCTACTCGACAGGTCACGTGCGTTCGCGCCTGAAGTGGGCAGCACAGACGCCGAGTTCGCGCTACAGATTCCAGATCGCGAAGCCGGTTGCCGCGGGTTCTAGCTCGTGGTAACGCTGTCCACTTTGAGAGAGATGTAAAAGGCCTCGGACAAAATGATCCGGGCCTGCCAGTCATCGATAACTTTCAGCGGCAAGTTCGGATATCCACGTTCGGACGAAGGGAGAGGGGCCGCCAGCTCTGCTGTTTCTCCAGCCTTGCACCACCAGTGCAAGCTGCGGCAATTTTTATTCGTGACCTCCGGAAGCTGCGTGTGCCACATGTTGCAACCGGTGACATTATTTTTCCTATATAGGCAATGGACATGTATACGAGAAAACGTGCCTCCTCTCCTGCTGAAGTTTTTTGCGCTCCATAGGGCTAAGTGATGAGTGGTGACTTTCCGTGATACGGTGCCAATGGCCGGCTGCTTGATTCAAGGCGAAGTCCGCCTCAGCAAACAACTTACTACTGCTATTACTATACTACAGCGTCGATACTTCGGCAGCAGGACATAGTCGGAAACGTGCTGTCAGGAGTGTCAATGAAATTGTGCAGAGTGACGAAAGAAGGTAGAAGCAGGGCAAAAACCGGTGGGGAGAAGGCTCAACGGCTAGGAGAATGGTTCTTGGTGCGGAGGATTTAAAAAGCACCACAGATAAAGACTCAAAGCTCGCGTAAAACGGGCGCTGGACGCGGTTACGACGAGAACAACGTCGCCAAATGTAGCACACCTTCGTGCCTCTTCGTTCCTTCTGCACCCCACTCTCTTTCCCCTATCTTTCCTTCTGTCGCGCCTCTCTTCCCGGTTAGTTCGACTCCCTGTCGACAAATCACATTCTGGGCTGCGAATGTGGCCCAGACCTGTGACCTTGTGATTACGGTGAACTACGCCACCAGGATACGTGCAATCTTCCGAAAAATTGACGCTAACCGTTCCGCATCTGATATTTTACATGAGCATTGAGAGTATTTGGCAGGCAGGCGTCAACCAACAGAAGGAGATCAAATTTTAGAGTGCTCACGAGCAGAAATTGTGGAGGGGGGGGTGGGGGGTGCGTGCTGCATGTACTGCCTACCCCGGTTTCCTGCCCCCCCCCCTTTCTGTTCAGACGTCACTGCTTTGTAATCAGCTTTATCAAATTTGTACGCACATTAATCAAATAATTTGACGTCTGTATACCCTAATCATCTCTTCGTTTACAGCCTCACCGACCTGAATGAGTAGTCCGGCCGTCCCCGTGTCGAGCTCCAGTTGGACGCGAAGGGCGTTTCAACGGTGCGCGTGTTTCTGCGCGGAGGCTTGGGCGGCGGCACTGCTTTGCTGCGCGCCAAGTGGCCGAGATGTGGTGGTGCCAAGGAGGTAGTCGCCGAGAGAGGAGGCTCCGTGTGCTCCAGGTCCAGGCCACCGGGGAAAGGGACGTAGTAGTAGTCCGCATCCCGCTCCCGATTGGCCGCCACGCCTAGAACGGGCCAAGGCGGAGTGAAAATGTGGCTTGGCAAGAACGGCCCGATTAGTTGGCAAGCACATTACCGACGTTAAGTTGTGTGGTTGCAAGCGAGGCGTGACGCAAAGCCTTCACCTCCTAACAGGCTAACATTGATTTCTTTAAATATGACAGTGATTCCTAGACTAGGTAAACGGGGAAATGGTGCTGATTTTCTGTCACCCGAATCAACCGAAACAGTTTGTTTCATTATATTGAGAGCAAAGTATACATATAGGGCTAAGGCAGGGCAGCGTTTATTCCGGCGTTCTCGACCAAGCAGCCCACAGAACCAACGCCGATGATGATGTTGATGATTGAAGAAAAAGAATCTACTATTGCGTAGAATGATGATGATTATGTACATTGAGTGTTGAAGATGATCTGCGGAATGGAGGTATCAGTTGATTTACCAGTATTACCTGAAATGCCCCAGTTGTACGGTATAAGCAATGGTGTGGGCGGCATCAACAACGGGTGACATGCTCGATACTATTGAGACTGGCATTGGAGAGGTGCGAGGCGATCCAGTGTAGGGGTTAGGTATACGCCTGTCACGACAAGCACAAAAAAATTGAGACGATCATGCGGCTGATGCGAAGTGATCGCGCAGCTGTAAATATGCGGTAACGTTACAACACGGCCGCTTGCGCAGGCGTATTATCCGGCCGACCCGTTCCACTGGGCACATACTGCAGACCACATGCCTTTTACATTCCGCACTGGCTGCGGGAGCGAGCGCTCAAGGCCGCGTGACTGTGCGCTGTGCGAGAACTGCCTCGGTAGAAGCTACAGACGGGGCTTAGTTGAGATCTGTGTAACTTCCATATGCTGCACGCTGCTGATGAAATGAACCGTGGTTCCAGAGCAGTCGCAGTGCTGGTTTAAGGGTACAGTCGCGTGCGATTTGAAGGTAATGCGCGAGCGTCGGCTGGCCATGACGATAACGCCCCCGCGCGGCTTGTTTTACTGCGCCTGGTTTCTAGTTTGCACATTCTTCTCTCCTGTGCTCCGCCCTCCCCTTCCCCCCCACCTGGCCTTTGGCCTACCTTTCTAATAAAGTTTACAACAACAACAACAACAATTCTTCTCTCTATCTCGGTCGCTGTTCCTTCAGGCAGTTATCACTCCCGAACCCTTTCCTCTTTTAGATGCGAAGCATCTTATGCTCGGGGCTGTGTTCCTCCCTCCCTCGTTGTCGTTGTCCGCATGCACTCTACCTCGCATGCGCGTCTCTTCATCCCCGTCAGCGTTTGGCCTCACGTCAGCGCAGTACACTATAAAAAGAAATAGTTAGGTGGCGCCCGGTTTCGATCCCACGACTCTCTGACCGCATCGGGAGGTACGTGGCGCCCTTCCCACGCGCTACAAACCGACACGGGAGCATGTGCTACGAACGCACCTTATGTCCTTCACTCATTCAAACTACGTCAAGAAGCTACTGATACAACGAAGGCACGCGAAGCTGAACGCCAACGGAAACGATGAACTGAAAACTAATGGGAACTTCAGTCGACCCCATGGTCGCATACTACTCAGGGTTCCCCTACGGGAAGATGGTGTAATTTTTTTCCTGATCGCGCACGCAGCTACGACGTTCCACTTGTATCTGCATGGTTTACTAGCCGCGGGATGATGACTGCTTGAAGGAACAGCGATCGAGAGAGAGAAGAATGCATAAACTAGGTCCCAAGCGCGCCGAAAATGCCGCGCGAGGGCGTTATCGTCTTTATTGGACGAAGCTCGCGCGATTACCTTCATATCGCACGCGACTGTACACATGTGCAACGGCGGCGGAGTGAAATAAGAACGGTAGCAGGCGACGCGGTTGGAACGTACTGCCGGTGGGCGTTGCCTAGCATGCTTTTTCGTCTTGTTGGAGCAGCATCTTTTTGCTGTGGCCTTGATCGACAGGCTACCCACCGACCTACGCCGGTTTACGGGGTGGGGCACCTAGTGCTTTCGCGCTAAAACGAAAGTCCATCATACGCAACAACTTGCCCGGCGAACCGAAAGTTAATAATGCATGATATTGAGGGACAAGAAGGTGAAAGTGAAAAATGGGACCTCCGCAAGTTCTTTCAAGCCCAATTACCACAATGTTAAAGCGTACGGCTAGGTTTAAAAAGCTTCCGCTGGCCCTCGTATAAACAAGCCCTTTACGTCCTTCCGCTGGTTCAGCAACGACTTGCCTCCCTCGAAGAGCCGGCACTCGAAGGTCGCAAGGCGCAAATTCGCGTTTTGCGACCTGGGCACTCTCGAGCAGGCACACGCGGTTGCTGAACTTTGGGGTGGCATACCTTGAATTTTCTCGTTTCGTAAAGAAAAATGAACGGAAGGAAGCCGCGAAAAATGAGATGCAGCTTACAAGAGAGTCGACAATGACAGCATTCCCGCATACGTTCCGCTAGGAAGTTCATGCCGGCTACGAGCTGAAACTGCGCAGTACGGCGATACGAAAATTTAATTTAACACTTTTAAGCTTCCTGTAAGATCCGCAAAAGCTTAAAATGCGTAGCAGCTAAGCACCATAATTCACAAAACGCGGGTCCTTGATTATTGTTTACCCATGGTTGACAGACGCCCGAGCGAAAGCGAAAGTCATGCGCCCGGAGAGCTCTCCGAGAAGGACCGGCGCGGCCGCGCCGGACCGGTTTTCCAACGACTCTCGCCCCGCGCCAGCGGCCGCGACGGCCTACCGGACCTTGCTGCCCACGCTCCCGACCGGCAAAATGAGTGAGAACGCCGTATTCCTGCACGCGGACCCTTCGGCCAGACCGTACGGCATCGACGACATCGTCGCAGCGATAACTGCGGTGGCGGACCTGAAGACCATCACCAGCATGGGGCCCTTTCAGTTTAATCACGTGTGGATGGTGACCTTCAGGACGGAGAAAGAAATGCAGCAGCTGGCATCGCAAACGGAGATCAAGGCCAAAGGGAGGAGGTGCCTGGTCATCAACCCCAACCAGCAGGAAAAAGAGGTCAAGATCCATTGGATGCCGCCCAAAGCCCCGGACGAGCTGCTCACACGACAGTTCGCCCGCTTCGGCCGAGTACTGCGCGTCGTGAGAGAAGGGTGGCGCCGCCCCGGCATAGAGCACATGACCAGCACCACCAGGGTGGTGCACATCATCCCCAGGGAGCCCAACTCGCTCGACGCAGTGCCGCATCAAGCCCTGATCAACGGGAGCCCTATACTGATCGACGTACCCGGCCGACCACCCATGTGCCTGCGGTGCCGCCAGATCGGTCACATCCGGAGGATGTGCACGACACCGTGGTGCCGCGCCTGCCGTTCGTTCGGACATTCGCAGGCAGACTGCTCGCAGTCATACGCAGCCAGGGCTAGGCAACCTGAGGCAGCGCAATCTCTAGAAGAATACATGGATGCCGAAGAGATGGCGGCCATGTCTGTGCCACTGACAGCAGCCTCAACCCCGCCGAGCGAGGAGGAGCCCTCTCCGGCGGCCCTCACCCACCCTCCGGCAGTCGAGACGAGCCGGATCACCGCAGCGTCCAACACTACGGCGGTCGGCGGTGCAATGGGAAAAGAGGGAGTGCCGCAGGCTCACAACACCCTTTCCCCGCTGCCACAATGCGGCGACGGGGCCCACGAGAGCGGCGCGGCCGGCGAACTCAAGGAACCGGTCGCCGAGCGCGATGCTGAGGCTCCCCCGACCGTTGCCCCAACGCCTCCTGTTGCCCCGACCAACCCCAAGCCTACGGCGGACGCCGAACAGCGGAGTGAGGAGGCGAAAACCTCCGATGTGGAGGGAGAGGAGGCGGCCTTCCTGAACGACCAGCCAGGAGGGACCAGCTGTGACGACGCGGACGAGGAGCTCCCGATGAAGGTCGCCGCAGCACCGCGCACGGGAGTTGAGACGCGACGGAAGGCACGCGGGAAACACGGCGGTGCAGCCACCTCCAACCCAGGAGCGCAAGCAAGAAGGCAACAAGAAGGTGAGTTGGCCAAAAGTAGCTGCCTCCCTACAGAACACAAACACTAAAATAGACTCTTTACAATCCAAACAGGATAAGGTAATTGAGGAACTACGAGCCCAACTAGCCAGACAGAACAACGAAATCGAAAACCCCCGAAGACAGCTATCTGAAAAAGAAAAACGTAGCGAAAGCCCGCACAAAAGTCCAGCCATAAGCACATGCGCCTTTACCCCAAAGGACATGCCTGCCCCAATACCGCAACCTTCAGTTCCCCCCCAGCTGCTAAACGATACCAGTGGCATAGGACTCTTCCTAGCACAAATGCAACAAGCTCTAAACAATAGGAGGGACCAAATACAGCAAGCTCTCCTCAACATGGCGAAATCAGCAGAACAGAAACAGCATAACGAGGCAAAGAGAAAACTCGAACAACAACAAAACCCAAGAGGAAGCAAACAACAAGCACTCGATGCACAGATAGAAGACCCTGAGGCAGACATCTCAGACAAAAATGAAGCACCGTAAAAAGGCCCCTAAATCAGAAAAATTAGAGATATGGCAATGGAACTGCAGAAGCATACGCAACAAGAAATGTTCCCTAGAACAATACATACAAAGCAAAGAAGAGAAGCCCGAAATCCTATGCCTGCAGGAAGTGGAATATATGACGAATATATTAGGTTACACCCGCATGGATATAACGAAAGACCTACGAGCGGCGATATACGCAAGAAAAGACATCACAACCATCAAGCATTTCTTAATGACCCGATCCCCATCGGCCAACTTAATAGAAATTGTTCCCAACGACAGGAAGAAAAGTTCCGTCTTTATTCTCAACGTCTATAGCTCACCCTCCAACGCAAGCGAGGATTTCTCAAAGCTCATGGGAGAAACCATGCTCAAGGTGAAAGGAAATAGACTGATAGCACTGGGCGACTTCAATGCACCCCACAGAGAATGGAACTACAATTTTAACTCTAAAAAAGGCGAAAACCTCCTCAACAACATGGACAGATATGGACTAGAATCCATAAACGATCCCAGCAGCCCCACCAGAACAGGAGGCATTAATAATAGAGACAGCTGCCCGGACCTCACCTTTGCTAAAAGCAGTGACCACCGTATAATATGGCACAACACTAATGAAAATCTGGGCAGCGACCATAACATCATCTGCGTCAGAACCACGTCAGACAACTACAAACTGCAACGAAAGCCTGCCAGAATAACAGACTGGGAAAAGTTCAGATCAGAACTGCCACTAACAGAAGATAGAATCCCAATCACCGACATCGATATTTGGAGCAAAGATCTAATTTCCAGACAAAGAAAAGTTACCAATACAATACAATGCGACGAGGAAACACCATGCGTGGACAACCATCTCATGAGCATATGGAAAAAGCGAGCCAAACTCATCAAAAGATGGAAGAGACAAAAACGAAACAAACGACTCCGAAAAAGAATCAAAAACATCACGAAAGAGGCGAAAGAATACGCACATAAGCTTTCCAAGCAAAACTGGGATGATTTCTGCGAAAACCTCAAGAACACTCTCAGCACTTCTAAGACATGGGCAATCTTAAGAAGTATGCTGGATCCAAACAACACCAAAAGAGAAAGCCAACATAGTGTAAAAAGATTAGCCCACACGTTCCAAGGCTCAAACGAGCAGCTTTTAGAAGCACTCAAGAGCAAGTTTGGAGACAAAGACACCCCGGATCACAGCCAAACCCAATACAAGGGCGCAAAGAACGACATCCTTGATCAGGACATCACCAAAGAGGAAGTCTTCGATGCAATAATCTCAGCAAAAAGAAAAGGCGCTCCAGGCAGAGATGGAATAACGAACAACATCATCAGAAACCTCGGTAATCAGCAGCTAGAAGAACTTACCGAATACATAAATGAACAACATTGGAAACGTGGCTCCATCCCACCGGAGTGGAAGCATTCGGAAATCACAGCTATTCCTAAACCAGGCAAAGAATTAGCAATCAACCATCTGAGACCCATATCGCTTACCTCATGTGCGGGCAAGCTTTACGAACGCATCATAACCAAACGGCTGTACAACTACCTAGAGGACAATGATCTCCTCCCATACAGCCTAATCGGCTTCAGAAAAGGCCTATCCACACAAGATGCCTTCCTGCTCTTCAAGGAAGAAATCCTTGCCAAAAAGAATAACAAAGACCAAATGCTTTTGACTCTAGACCTCAAGGGAGCGTTCGACAACGTTTCCCACGAGGCAATCTTAGAGGCCCTGAACAGTATAGGAAGCGGAGAACGGATCTACAACTTCGTCAAAGCTTTCCTTTCTAACCGAACTGCAACAGTAGGGTTGGGAAACCTGAGATCCGGCTGTTTCCAAATGCCGAACAGAGGCACCCCACAGGGTTCTGTTATCTCCCCCATACTGTTCAACATTACAATGATCAAGATTGCGGAAGCCCTAACCCGATTCACAGACATAGGTCACGTCATCTACGCTGATGACGTTACTCTATGGGTCTCCAAAGGAAACCTCCAACAGAAAACGGAACAACTGCAAGCTGCCGCAAACGTGGTTGTGGAAAAGGCAAGAGAGAACGGCCTCGAATGTTCACCTGAGAAATGCGAGCTCATCCGAATCTATCCAACAAAAGAACAACTACCTTCCCAAATCCAAATCGGAACAAAGACCATCCCAGAAAAAAAACAAATCAGAATACTAGGCATGATAATACAGAGCAACAACCAGATTGACGCCACGATGGAGAAGCTCAAGAAGACAACAACCCAACTTGCTGGGATTATCAGAAGAATTACAAGAATCCGCAGCGGCATGAGCGAAAAAGAGACACTCAGACTTGTCCAAGCACTCATAATCAGTAGAACCACATATAGCCTCCCTTTCCACATCACCACGAAAGCCCAAGAAGAACGGATAGAGGCAAACATAAGAACAGCATACAAGGCAGCTTTAGGTCTGCCTTTCTATGCATCAAGCGACAAACTATCAGCTCTAGGAATCTTCAATACCTTTCAAGAGCTAAGAGAAACGGTGCTAGTAGCCCAGAGAGAGCGTCTCAACAAAACTTCAGCAGGAAGAGCCATCTTGCGAAGAATCGGAACTCCACAAGAAAGAATCAGGCAAGACCGGATGACCAACATCACCCTAACTCAACGCAAAAGCCTGATCCCACGCCCCCTACCCAAGAACATGCACCCCAGCCTCCACAAAGACCGAAGGGCTGCCAGAATCAAATACCTACGGAAATCATTCCAGCACCAGAGCAACACAGTCTACACGGATGCAAGCAGAGGCGCAAACCGGAACTCAACAGCAGTAGCGGTGGACCACCTAGGCGAGCTAATAGACTGCATAACTATCAAAGACTTAGACACCGACGAAGCGGAGACAAGCGCCGTCCTACTAGCCATAAGATGGGGCGAACACAACGACCAAGCGCTGAACATCCTCACGGACTCAAAAAGAGCCATTCTAAACTTAGCGGCAGGCAGAGTTCCCAAGTCCACAGAGCGGATTCTTCCTGCAACCCTGAAGCATAAGCACACCATCATTTGGTGCCCCGGTCACGAGGGGCTAGACGGAAACGAGATGGCCGATGAGGTAGCGAGGTTCCTAACGTACCGCGCCGAGTCAGAGCACTCGTACAGTCTTCCCCCTCCTGAATCCCACCAAGAACTCCTTGCCAGGCTTCGTCTCAGCAGGCAGAAGTTTCCCCCTCCACACAAAGGCCTTAACACCTACGAAAGCCAAACACTAAGGAAAATTCAAACGAACACCTTCATCCACAAGTCTAGACTTGCTCTGATGTTCCCGAACACCACAAACGAACACTGCAAAAAATGTGGAGAGGTGGCAAATCTCTTCCACGCATCCTGGGGATGCCCCGTTATATGGCCCCCGGAGAATGCCCACGAACCCAACACACTAGAGACATGGGAGGCAGCCCTGGCCAACTCCGCCCTCGGGACTCAGCGAGAGCTGATCCGGAGAGCGAAAATCGGGGCAGCTGAAACTGGGGCCCTGGAAAGAGGGCTCCACTCACTTCTCTAGCCCCACTTCCCCTTCCCTTATCCCCTTTCCCATCAATAAAGTTTACTGACTGACTGACTGACGACGTAGCTGAAAACCGCTCACTCGTTCGCGCTCAAATTTCGCACAGATCGAACTACTGATTTATGCATGAGATTCACTTAGTACCGAGCACATATTCAACATTTTTGTGCGTGCGTTAGTGGGCGCTTTTGTAAACATATCCAGCACAAAGTTGAAAAATGACTCATATCACATGTATCGCGATAAACATGCGACGTTTTACCAGTTTTACGTTTTACGAACTGAAATCGCAACTATGGTGATAATTTGGCAATAACGTTGCAAAGGGGCCGTTTGCTTAGGCGTGATCCTGTGACCGCTGACCCTCAGTAGTATTAACTCTATGCGCTGAGCTGAACGATTCCACTGGATACATGCTGCACCATGCTGCACTAAGTCTAGCTACGTGTCTTTTACAACCGCTCCCCCTTCCACCCTTAGAACAGTCGTGCTTTCCTTCAGTCGCCGGAAAACAGAATGTTTTCCCTTGTCATAAACAAAAACCAAGCATTTTTATGCTGATGGTAGGTGCCACTGTACCAGGAGGCTCTTTAGAAATTGCTGCAGAAGCTGCCCGAATATGCGAAAAGTTTTACTCCATTTTAAAATTTCTTAACAATTGTGCGGTCACTAATCTCGGTGTTAAACTAAATTGATAATAAAATGCATGCTTTGTGCAAACGAGTAAGCAGTTTGAACTGGATAACTTCTGAAAGTGCTCATAATAGCATTGCAACAACCTGTACTAAAATGTAAAATGCTGCTGTAACTTAACACTAGCATGATCCACTGCCTACTTGTGCATGCATATTGCAGATTTCCTCTGCTTCCCACAGGCAGGCGGCCATGCGAGAGGATCACAAGACTTACATAAATAGGGTGTACATACGAATACTTTATTCAATACCCGAACACAATGGTGCTTTAACAGACATCTTCAACTGAGTACATCACGGGGATTTTGAGCATGTGGGTCATCAGGATACATAACAACCGCCAACATCAAACAGTGATATGTCTCACATCTCTGATCGCGCAGATACCTGACATCCACAGTAGTGATATGTTTGGGATTGTGTAACATCAACTGTACTTATTCGAGGGAGATACCATATTAGCATATTGGAATGCTCCAAACAACTTTCTATTGCTATTGGAGAATACAAAATTTTCATACAAAATAGTTTTTAGTTCATCAGGGGGGCATCACGCATGATGGCAAGGCATCTGGTATTTTGTCACGGCCAGTCAACTCGCTGCCACTGTAACCGAGTCACTTTTGCACTGCTTCACAACACTAGATGTATTCAAAACACACGCCGAGTTGGAAAATTTCCGCGACAGAAATGAAACGCACATGCACAGCAGCACTTTAGGGTAACTATTTGATGTAGGAACAAAGCCCACTTCACAAACTACTAGAGTTAATACAGTGCAACAGAAGCAATGACAACAAACATAAAAATAACGTGCACAGATGAGTCCTAGACAAACCTAACAAAGGTATGCAGAGATGAGTTGCATACATCTGCACTAAAATAGACCATCTCTTCTGTGTTGAAATAAAAACAAACAAACAATCATGGCACTTCTCAAGCAAGCACAGGTTGAGGCAAACATCGCTCACACCATCTTTCAGCACGTGGATGCACAGACTAAAACCATGCTCTAAGGGAGAACGAAAAAGCTTTCTCTGGAATGGCTAGTTGGACCGGTCAATACTTATCAAAATATGATTGATAATTTCTACTTCTTCACCTGCAAGTTTCGTGTCAACATCAGCGCTTCAATTAGTGACTGTGTTGAGAAGACAGCAAAAGTTTTTTGTAGTACAGGAGTACGCATGTGACCATGGTGGTAAATCAAATGGTAAAGCAAATGGTATATGCTGAATGGTAAAGCAAAAAAATTTTCATGGAATTAGGACGATAGACCTGACTGCAAGTTTCAGTGTGAATCAATCATGTCACAACAGTATTTTGAAGGAAAATGTTCCCCCTCCCACAGTCTTCACTGCATGCCAGGCTATATGCTGACAGAATAGCAGGAGTTCTGCATCGACTACATGCACCCAACAGTGTGTCATAACACACACAACAGAATCGCAGGAGACCACATGGGAAAGGAGGTTTCTCACAAGGTACTCAACATGCCAGACAGTCGGTGTTAGGGCTCTGGATTTTTTGAGGCATGGCCTATGCAGTAGGCTGCAGTACATACAAGGGCCCCAAAAAGATTGTACACGACAGCTCCTGCTTTACAATGATAAATGTTTTACAGAATGCAGTAAACAGTCATAGATAAACTTTTTTACTTTTTTAAAGGGAACTGCTAAAAAGAAAACACATCTTCATGTTCTACACAACTCGCAGCAGGTTTTCACTACTTTCTGCCTTCACCTAGCCTCGCCTCTACTCCTCTAAAATAAAGTTTCTCAAGATTACCCCAATTGGTCCACCAGGAGGAAATTTTTTCTACCCTGCAGCTAATATAACCAGTGTTTTATGTACTTTATTATTACCTGCTCAATAAACCTTGCACCAAAGAACTGTGTCTTGCTCTGGTGAGCAACCTCAGATATGGCGGGGCGGGACTGTGTTTCACTGTTCAACATAGCTTCACTTGTTCTACACTGGTTTTACATTACCTTTGAACAGGTAGAGACAACAAGACACAAAAACAAACCATGCGCTGCACTATACAGCGAGAGAATATCTACGCTGTTGCTGCCAATGCAAGCAACAGGGCCTTACCCACTGCTCCCTTGCAGTGCATAAGCAAGCATTGAGTGCGAAGAGAAAAAGTAAAAACAACCAGGAGAAAGTCAGCATTAAACTTGACACTCAAGTTTGTCTGAGGGAGACTCAATACAATTTGCTTGCAAGATTCATCATTGCAGACAAGAAAACAAATGAGAAATATAAAGCTGCTTTACGCACCTTGTGCGTCATTACCCTGCCAGTGTGTGGTGGCTCTGTTCGAGCCAGCACCATACCCTGCTCATGATGAGTTGTGACAGACCGCTTGAAGGCCAATATATACTGCCAAATTAAAAAGTGGCGCACAACCAAGAGAAAACACAGAGGCATAAATATGAGTGAACTGCAAAGAACAGTTGAATATTTTGCAGTAGACCCCCCCTTAAATGAGCCTAAGGGGACCTCGAATATGTTTGGCCCCCAAAATTTACAAAGTAATAGGTATACACGTATATTGATTCCTTTTTCTGGCAATGGGCCTACACCAGCGACCGATGAGGCAACCTTCCGTTTTTCAAAGCAGCTCTTGGAGCAGGCATCGTGACGACTTCAAGCAGCCAATGATGTCCTTGGCGCAGCTATCAAGTGCATCGCATCACCACTCGAACAGGAAGTTGCCTTCGGCGCTTAAGAAAACTAAGTAAAACTAAGTAGCTGGCTACTATCATTGCCAACACTACATAACAAATGTACCTGCTACTTTGCCAATCATGTGACCATAAAGAAACATAAACATGCATGACACACCGTCAAGGAACAGGGCTCGGGTGGCATAGCCATTAGCTCCTCGAAGCAAGACATAGCGACCAAGATCATGAAATGGGGCAGCAACCGTGGGTTGGGTTGCGTTTGGCAGGTTGGGTATACTGCCCTTGGGAATGCAATGGTCAGAAGTGCGACAGGCGCTCTGAATATGGTACGCAGGTCAAACTAATCCACCAGCTAACAAAAACTCACTGTGTTTGCTGTGCAGTCCAGGTCAGGGAGCCTCGACCTCCAGACACGCTGGCCCTTTCTAGGTTCCAAGCTAAAATTTTCTATTCTTGGAGGTAACAAACCAGCCGTCCCCTGTATATATCTCTTTGTTACACAACTAGCGCACCTTCGGCACACTGCTTTTTTTCTGGGGGACCGCTATGCAAGGCGGTCATTGTAAGTGCCTTCTGTCATGATGCCCCCTGGTCCCCAACTACACTCCCAGTAAAGCCTTTTTATTCGTATAATGCACCTTACTAATAAAACGTGGAAGACTCATGCCTCAAATTTCGGTGCTTTCTTTTTTTTTGCCAGTTTCAGCAGTTGTGGCACAGCTATTTTATATATTGCTACTTTCGGCAGCATAACCATGCAATTTTGTGCAATCGATGCAGCGCTTCGATCGGTGTGATACAAATACAGTCGAACCCCGCTACAGTCGAACTCCGCTTCAATGAAATTTCTGCTTCAATGAAATTTCTGCTTCAATGAAATATTCCCAATTCCCCTTCAGCCAGCCACACCATTCAATGCAACAAATTCCTCGCCACAACAAACCATTTGTCTCGGTTGTTCTCACTTCCGAAATTTTCGCTGATTGGGGCTGAAATTTTTGCTCATTGAAGCTGGATTTGAACATTTATTTTACAATAAAATAAGCCTAAAGCCAGCCTTCTGTAGCTTTCTTATACATTCAGGGCCCTTAGTTTCACTGGTTTCACTGAAAACATGAGCCGTGCTCCCAAACCACAAACAAGCATGCACGGCTTGCCTGCCAAGGTTAGATGCAACCCTGCCCAGTCAGAGGATAAGATAACAGGCGCCGCTCCTGCCACGAACAACAGGGGTGCTTCCCACGGCCTAGCAGCTATGCAGCTATCTTCAAGTAATCAGCTCGGTAGATATGCCCTGTTGTACAGCTACATATCTTCTGCCTGCATTTCTCCCCACCCCCACCCTCCTCATGCCCCGTACAGCACTGTTTATGTGCGGGTAAAAAGCAGATAATTGCTGGTATGTTTGTTATCCGAATAAACACAATGTAGCTGCACGTCACTTTTGTTTCTAAAGATTGCATATGCAGTCAATGATACAGATAATGTACGGGGCTATTTTTCTTACCCATCCGTGGTGTGTTGGGCAGATTTCACCTCAATGAATTTCCGTTTCAACGAAATTTTTCGCACATCCCGTCAATTTTGTAGTAGCAAAATTTGGATGTATCTGCTCCATATTCGGTCACCACCATTGTTACCAACCGGTTGCTGTCCGCTGTTGTTTCCTTCCCTTTTTATTGCAATGCATGGTCATATGCAACGCACTGTCATATGCCAACTGCACTTCTACTGCATATAAGGATCTAGTATGCTTTGAACTTTTACAACCTCCCGAAAGACATTTAGCTCAGCATGTTGTCTAATCAGTCACTCTAAAAAAACTGAGAGTATTTCACTTAAAAACCACAAGCGAGGAGATTCGAAAATGGTCCCAGATTTTAGCTTTCTCCATTTCCCTTTGTAGAAATAGCAGTGGTTGCTAAAATCAGTGCCCGCAGGCTAAGTCAGTCCCTTGTCTCCACAGGCTGAAGCTTTGTCTGCTGCAGCAGCATATCCAGATTGTCACGGGCACTCTTCATGTCAGGCTTGAGACTGAGAGCCTGCCGGTAGCACTCCTCTGCCTGGTCGTACTTCTTCCACCGGTGATACAACACACCTGAGGAAACAACCGAAAGGGAGGCAATGAGCTCCCCGCATGTGCAGGGCCAGTGACACGAAACACGAAGCATTCAACACATCAGGTCCCGCACATGTACCACTGTTCAGCCCCAAGTTTTTCTTTTGTTTGTGGAAGCCTGATGCAGTTTTCAAATAGGCCCAGAGTGAAAAGGCCATGCAAAAAAAATGATGCTGTGGGGAGGGGTAGAAGCAGATGAGTACTGTTATGCTTGCCTTAACCCTTTGAGGGTCATGGCCGTACATGTACGGCATCGACAAACACTTTCAAAATGGTCAATGACGTACATGCACGGCAAAGCGCGCCTTTTTCGCCAACTTCTCTTGCTTGGCATGTGCTGCCACACTGCGGAAATACGTCAAATTTTTTTCTTGCACCGATGGCTCTTTTTTTAATTTTTTTATGATTTACTTCGCTTGCGCATCCGCTAAAGGCCGATCCACACGACGGACCGAGTCCGCGGTCCGATCGGTCACGTGATGCCACGTCATGGCCCGCCGCGTTTCGATGCAGCGCAGAGAGCATCCACACGGCGGACCGCCGTAGCAGACGACAGAGCGGTCCAACCAGCTGCACTCTCCACCACAGTGCTCCCAACCAGACGAACTGGCGAACCCATACGAACGGCTCGCGCCCGCGCCGCGCATGTTTTATGTATATTTCGCGCTTGGTTTCGCGGTTCCGCGCGCATTTTGGAGCAGTCGAAATGGAAACGGAGCGCAAGCGTCGTTTGGCTGCTATGGCGTTAGTTTTGTACGTTGATGAAGAAGACTACCCTGTGCCGAAAAGGTCGTGCTCGGTTAAGGAGTGGATTTGTCGAAAAGAGCTGGGACTGCAGAACCAAGTTGTGGCGTGCGGAACTCTCGCGACCGTCTGCTACTGTCCCTGGGTCGCCTCCCGAACCCCTCGAAAAAAGAGAAAGCATTCTTTATTTTATTTTCGGAGAACACATAGCTAGGGTGCCTGAGACATTGGGTCGGGAGCCAAGTCTGACAAAGGGGAGGGGGGTATTTCGACCACCCGCTGTGCGCACGGTCCTAAAAGCAGGGACATATGCGCCCGCCGCAGTTTCTGGGAACTGCGCTGCAGTGGCGGCCGAGGGGCGGAAAAGCAGAGGACAGAACGACTTGGCTAAAACACTGTGTTGCCAGACAACATTCGTTGTCGAGACCAATTCCTTCGGTGTGGCTCCTTCAAGCTCTTCGAATCAACCGCGCTGCCCGCGACGTTCTCTATTGGCGCAACTGGACCCGGCTCCGCCCACGCGGCGCGGGAGCTGTCAGACCACGCTGATTGATGTCGCGGTCCGCCGTCGAGACCGTGGACCAAAAAGCCTCGGCGAATATTTGGACCGCGAAGACCGTGGTCCTGCGCGGTCCAACGGCGGCCCGCGCGAACCGCGGTCCAAATAATCATTTTGGTCCGCCGCGTGGATCGGCCTTAACGAGGGGCGCGCTGGGTATCGCCCAACGGGCGTCCAGGCGCCTCTCGCTTCTTACGCCTGCCACAGATCAAGGTCGCCTGCGAAACTGATGAGGCTCTTTTCTCCTTTTTTTGTTTTTTATGAGCGGTGCGCTGCCTATTGCTCCCGCATCTGGCCGGGCACACAGCGGCTGGTTTCGGTATCGCCTTCCGGGTGCTTCCTGCTTTTTGCGCCCGCGAAACGGATGTCTATCTGATTTTGATTCACTCAACAGGCCCCGGCTAGTTACTCTCTCGTTTTTATTTAGAATTTTTCTTGTGTTACTCATGAATAAATCCCATATATGTATCAACACAAACGATTTTTTTGTCACTTTATGGTCAGCCTAAAAAAATTACGATAATTTTTTCTCGAAATAAATTCATGCGTAGAATTTAAATCAGCAATAAAAGAAATTGACCCTGGGGTGTTGCATTTGGCGAAAAAGTTTGACCCTCAAAAGGTTAAACACATTTTTTATGCATATTTTCTAATGCAGAAAATACAACAAGACAGGAGAAGAATGCCAACGGGACAGGTGGTAGACATCATTTGAGTATTACAAAACAAGATGCAGAACTGTAAAATCACTGCTACTCAACAACACGTGCTTCTCTGTGCACATCATATTACTACACACAATTCTTAAGATAACTGAGTTCCTTTTTTGACAGTGCCAGCGAAGGCACATTTTTTTCAGTGAGTCGAACCGAAAAAAATACCGGTTCGGTTACGGTTACGGTTTAGGCGGTTCGACGGTTCGAAGTTTAGTTCCGGTTCGACAAAATCACGCACCGAACTGGTTCGCTAACCGATTCGATGAGTTGAATTGTCACTGAAACTAGAAAAAACATTTAGTAGTTTAAAACGAGTCAAATCAAAATACAAACAAAAATTCAAAATGCTGCTGTTCCCCGAGGGCAGTGGCGCAATTGCAAAGCAAACGTTAAAGAATTACGAGATATTAGAAAAACAGATGAAGTGGCAACGATTTACTACCTACTTTCTTGCCCAGACTTTATGTTGTCCTAGCGACTATTCATAAAGCCACCGCCAAGAGATATGACGGTGGGATGTATTTTCTGCCCTTTCCTTTTTTGTTGAAATTGCAATCATCGCCATGGAATCGTCTATTACGCTAACTTTGAAGCCTTAAATTTAGGCCTGCGTACTGGCGCGTTAAAATAACAGCACTTCATACCAATGGCGCAGATTTTTTATATTTGTAACAAAACAGAAAAATCCTACAACAGGCACATAAATACTACCAATGAATTAAATTATTTGGTCACCCAGAATAATTTGTTAGCTGTCACCTTATCAAATGTCTTAGCCACACTTTTGTTAAAAGTAACCTTTAGTTAACGCTCAGTCACTGCATTACTGCTCTGACCACTGCAATTCCTTTTGCGATAGCTGTACTGGATGCGTGCATTCCAATCAGTATGTCATCGTACCGCCTGACCCCCGGCCATCGTTCCGTGAGCTACATTGCGAAATCTTATAACAGATTATGCTGTTACAAAATGACAGGGAAATTTGACGCGCGGAGCATGAGATGGGACTTTTTTGGGTAGACGCTCTTTAATTCGTCCACAGCACTACTCCCCTCTGGAACGAGTAGCACTAGAACTAATGTAGTGAGTTGGGCAGCCAATACAAGTGCACCTTCGAAAAACTGCAGATCTGAGAGACAAAACTGCAGAACAAGCAGAAAAGATGATCGCAGGGCGAATGGGACAGTGTGAGGTACCGGCCTGCCTTTCTGCACGTGTCATCTGCTTTATTACTGCTTCTTCTTCCAAGACAAGGTCGAGGACTGCAGTTTCTTGCCAAGGGATTAAGTGCGCACCTTAACAGTTTTGCCTGACATATGTGTTGTTATTTGTATATGTAAAAAACGGAACTTGTCCACTGTACTGTCCTCAAAAACTGACCACGGAACTCACTTCCTTCGTATTGAAGACACGTTTGGTTGTGAAAGGCAGGGAAAAGAAAAGTATAGAGCAATATCCACATTTTGGTGCTTTTTTTTTTACTTATTCGGTTATACTTACTTTTTTTGTAATATTTTAAAACAATGTGATTTGCCTTTTTCTTTTTTGCTGTTTTCCGTGTAAACACATTTTTTTTTAAAACTGCCGCGTTTGAAGCCCCGTGCTATATCTCTGCTTTGACGCGCAGCTTATATTGCAGGCCGGCAGACTTATTTTAACCAGCTGGTGATATTAAATGTGGATCGAAATCTCGATACACAGACGTTTTCGATTTCTATCTACTTCAGAAAAACGGTTGTGGGGAACAGAGATCGAGGCCACTTGTGGTCAGCAGTAAACGGCTTAGCCACTGAGCAGCTCCTGCAGCCACACTTGCCAAGTATTAACAATTTGCAGGTGTCGGACCTTTTAAACAAATTATGAAATGCAAAAAGTTTGCACACATCGGCTGTGGGCTTTTGCTGTTGCGCAGTGGAGCACTCCTGCAGCCTGACTGCTCCAATAAAGTCGCAGCAAGGGAAGGGGAAAGTTGTTTTATATCCCCTGCAAGCTGCCGAATATGGCATTCCGTTTGGTCAGCTTGCACTACGCTCGCGCTTCCAGCAGCAACAGACCATTGTTACATTAGTGCTCATTTATTTCCCCTGTTGTTACATAGAGCGTGGTAGCGTTCAATTGTCTGGAGGGGAAAGTGCGCGAGCGGGTATGAAGTTGATGGTACGTGAAAGAAAAAAAAGTCCTGAATTGCATTGACTGTGCAATATCAACAACGGAGGGTAGAACCGTTTCCGGATGGACCGGTAACCGGTATTTCTTTTTTTGGTTCAGTTCCGGTTCGGGTTCAGCGTGCTCAAAAAATAATTCGGGTTCTAGCTCAGTTCTGGCAGAAATAGCGGTTCAGTTCCAGTTTTTGGTTCCATTCGGTTCCGGTTCGACATCCTGATTTTTTTCCTTTTTTTTTTTGTGCCCAACTCAACGTCTCGAACATAAAGGGGCTGCCCAACACTAGATGCAGGCTAGTTTCACCCTCACAACTGTGAGCACTGCCGGGCATATCTGGCTGCAGCGAGTTTCACTGTCACACCTCAGTCCTTTGTTTCGCACTGGCAGTCCCAGACGAAAAATTGTAGCCCCTGCAAAATGATGGCAGGCAGCCAGAGTAGAGTAGCCAAGGAAGCTCTGCCAGTCTGTGCGCTCATCTTGTGCTCAGTGCAGCTAGGCTTCTGACACCAGTATGTCGCCAATACCCACAGCAAAAACAGCGTTCATGTCAGCAATGCTGGAAACAAACAAATCGGAGGCACACCGTTTGTCCCTCTATTTTTTTCCTCGTCAGGGTAGGGGATACAAAGGGCACACTTCTTACCCACATTGAACAACTTTACAATATAATGCTGCTGTGACGTAATAGCCATAAATGTGAGAACTGCACATTAGCACTCAAGCGAAACGATAAAACAGACCTAGAAGGTCCTTTACAATTGCCTCGTCATGTTTTCTGGCGGTGGCTTAGGTCAGCGGCTGCCAGTGACACAAACAAGATCCTGTGATGTCATAAAGAAATCGCCGGAAGTGGCTGGGGAGTCGCCACCACTTTATCAGTTTCCTCTAGTATCCCTACTATCTGTTTGATGTTTGCGATAGAATGGTTATCACTATTGACAGGACAAGGCAGTGTTTGTAGTAAACCAAACTCGTAATTTAGGAAGAAGCCAGCCGGGAGGGGTTGCACCCACCGAGGTTGGTGTGGTAGCTGGCGTTGTCGGGGGCGAGCCGTATGGCCTGGAGGAAGTGGCGCTCGGAGCGCTGGTACTGGCCGGCCTTCCCCAGGATGTTGGCCAGCTGGAAGTGCAGGGCCGGCTCATGGGGCAGGTGCGCCAGGGCCTGCAGGGCAGCCCGCTCGGCGTCCTCGGGGCGCCCCCGCTGGTCCAGCATCAGCACCAGGTTGTTCCACGACACCAGGTGCTGGGGCCGCTGGCGGGTGGCATTGCGCCACGCACGGTACGCCTCCTCGTATCGTTTCTGCTCCAGGTACTGCACACAGCAGGGGGACACACAGTGGCGATGAAGCACCGCTCATTCCGTGTAGCACAATGCATTTGAACATTTTCATCAGAGGATATGACACCGCTTTAGCTAAAAGCAAAACTTTGCCCATTTCTTTCTGTGCTCATCATAATAATTACACTACCATGATGAGCAGGAGAATAATCTTGCTCCTTGTAAGAGACAAGGGCAAGTTTCTCGCTTAGTCAGAATGAGGAGAGACAATGTGATCCCACACATGGCTGCACATGGTAATTTAGGGCCAGATGAGCATAGCTGATAACAATGTGACACCACCAATGAGCCCAATTTGATCCCAAGGCTGACAGACATGGCAACTTAGGAATCATGGACACCAGTGTTCTAGCTGTGTAACCTGGGCGGGAGATTCACTCACTTCAAAGCAGTTTTCGGCTTTAATTTCACCCAGCCTAGGCAGGCAGTCCACGTTGCTGCACAGCCAAACTCCAATATACCACCGCCAAGTCTTGCACCGGCACCTTGCAAGCAGCCGTCTATCACTACCACTTGAGCCAGCCTCTCCTTTCTAATCTGGCTGTGTGCCCTACTTGGCCCCACCAGCCCCACGAAAGTGAAAGGGGGGGCACCCACCAGGTTTCCCAGGTTGTAGTAGCAGTCGGGGTACTTGCTCCTGTGGCTGATGGCTGTCCAGTAGCTCTGCTCAGCGTCAGCCAGTAGGCCCAAGCTGCTCTGCACAATGCCCAGGTTCATCCAGGCTGCCGCAAAGTCGGGCCTGCATTGCACAGTTGCCCCAGCTCAGTGGAACCGGCAAGTATCGCGGGGAATCACGGGAAGGGGCCTATGTCCGAGTAACCCCACAGCTCACAAAGGTACATGGACCAATATCCCGTCTTTTAAGGCTTTACGCAAGCCTGCATTTGAGGTTGATGCACACAAACTAGCTTGGCTGCAAGTTGGGTGAGGGGCAGTGATGTTGTGTGCAGGGAACCTACCCTTCTTCGGGGAATTTTCGGCTGTAATGTTGGCCAAAAAGGAAAAACAAAATCTTTAATAGATGCGCGGAATTTGAAGTGTCGTAGAGTAAAAAGGAAAAATAGTGCCAGAAAACCAAATCTCGCATCATTTATTACTTTTTCTTTCAAAAAGTTCCCTTAACACTTCATCGAATTTATGTTCAAATATCTGCAGTTGTGTTCCCGCAAGTCGCAAGCACCCAAGAGCGCTTCCAGTCCAGTTGATAAAACAAAGGGGAGCATAGAAGAAATAATACTCCATGGGAAAAAGCTAGTAACGTATGAAGTGACAGTGGCTGAAGGGCTCAAGCCTGTTTGCATGTACTATTCTTGCACAATATACAAAAAAGTATTTTGAGTATGCCTTTGTTCGCGTGTTGTCAACAAGAGATTGTGCCAGCGGTCCCAACGTTGAGCTAAAATATGAAAAAGGCAAATTAATTAGGTAGAGTCCAAAATGCAGGCACATTAATTTCAGCATTACGTAACCTGGTGACAGACACGGCTAGCAATTTAGTTCACACTGAAGCTCCTATTCTCTGAATGCGTCTGCGTCCGGAAGGCTGTGCAGAGTAGACATAGGTGGTGCTGGCTAATGCACAAACGCTGGCTAACGCCCAAAGATGACACACCATCACCCCGCTACAAAAGGGATACCATTGTCAATCAGCAATCATCATTCAACCGAACACGAATACTTGTAAAGATCTATCAGCTGCAAAAGGTGAATGCAGGGAAATTTTCAGGGAATTCTTGAGAAATCTGTGGGGGAAAAGTGCTAAAAATCTGGAATTTCTGAACCTAGAAATGGGAATTGTTCTCCCCAGTACGGAACATCACTGGTGAAAGGGGTTCTGTGATGGCATCCCTACAGTGCCACAAGGCGAGCAGCCCGACAATTAGGATGTGACACTTACACTTGAGCATGGGACATCAGCATTTGTCGTGCTCTCGAACTGACTTCCTCCCGTCTTAGTTGGCACTATTCAGACCGCTTTTACAAAGAGTTTCCTCTGGGATTTCTTAGCTGAGGGGATGCAATGCAGCAAGGAAGTTGTGGGTGCTGACTCCTGTTGTAATATAGAATACTGAGCAAGCATTCTCACCCATGCTCCCCTCTTCCATGTCTGAGGAAATGTAATTCAATCTTCTATATGCCTTTTGTACTAAGCAAGTGCCCCTCCTAGTTTACAGGGCCACTCGCTAAATATTTTATACTATACTGCAGCCTACTTACAATTGCGATAGTGTGAGATACAAGGGGGCCTAGAAAGCAGCCACTTCTAAATTCGAGACCAAGAGCAGATTGACCTCGGAACAAGGGTGAAAAGAGAAAACAAAACAAGCAGTTTAATGCGTAAGCATCAAGTAGAAGCAATGTTGACCTCCCAGTGGCCATTTCCTTCAAGTTGTCCATCAAAGTTCCTGCACCGTTACTTTTGCTGCCTTATTTTTTCTTCATGCAGCAAAAGACTGGAATGACCTCCCTCACCACATTGCAGCAATCACCTGTCTATCAACATTTATGCAGGGTGTCACAAGCCATTTTTCCAGCTAATTAATGGCTTTTTTGTATGTTTTTTGTAACCCCATCCCATATTTATTTCCGTCCCTCCGGGGAAGGAAATAAAACGAAAATGAAATGAAATGAAATGAAATGAAATGTTGAAAGACATGCCTCAGTGGATCACGGCCACCTCTCGCCCCTTTCTCACTAACGGCCTGCTGTAAAAGGCCCCCAGTGCTGGGATGGCTGACGGCTGCACCACCACAGCCATGTATTCACCCAGCATCACTGACTTAGATCTAGCCTTTGCAGTAGCAACGGGGGTGTTCAGAAATAGCAGGGGACACTTAGAGGGCTCTCCTCAGACAGAATTGATGCCACAAGGTGCGCACGGTAATAAAACAAGATGTCTAGACTGCACCAAGTGCAGCATTCCCCGGGAATTCCGCAAGAGCTATTTGCTGGAAAAGCCCTGAGCATGGTCCCCTACCTGAGCTGAACGGCCCGCTGGAGCAGGCTGCGTGCCTCGTCAAGCTGTCCCATGTCGCGCAGGATGTTGGCCAAGTTGTTCATGGCCTGGTCGTAGTCAGGATGCAGACGCAGAGCCTCCCGGTAGCCCCCAATGGCACCGTCTCGGTCCCCGCTGTCGCCAACATTCTTGGCCAGGTTGTAGTGCACCTGCCGCCCGTGCATCGACAGGATGCAATGAAATCAAAAGCATAATTGAAAATGATTGACACAAAGGAATTGAGAGATGTGGCCCATGCACACAGGTATACGTTTATGGCAGTACAGTCAGAAAAATCATAACTACCCTCACCTTAGCATTTCCAGGGCAGACTTTGAGGCCTGATGCAAAAAGCGATGACTCTTGTCTCCACTCATGACACCGCTGAAAAAGGAAAAAAGAAAAGCGCTCTGGCTGAAATCAAGTCATCCTCTGGTGCTTTACACTCAACAGCAGCGACAAACAAAACGAGAAGCCCGTCCAAAGCATTGCTCCAGCCAAGGATTGCACAACAGACAAGAGCAGAGTAGTCAGAGACGAACCTGTATACTCCTCATGGCAAAAACCACGAGCAACCCCGTCATGAAGCACTGCAGCACCTGCAAAATAACAAGGCACGTGCACACCGCAGGGTTGCAAGCTTAAAATGCCAGTACGTGAGCTTTTTTAAATGCTAGCTACCCTGTTAGACAACCACAGCTCTTGGGTAAAAACGCTTACTCAAGCATTCCTCTTAGAACGGGGAGCAAGTGGGCGGGTTGGTGCATGTTTAAAAATGTAAGAAACAGCGCAAAGGACAGAACGTAGAGTAGACGACAAACACGCGGCGCTGACTAACAACCAGGTTTTATTGCTTGCAGGCAGCTTATATACACATCTACACAGCAATGGAAAGGGAAAAAAGGAAAATACAGATAGCAAGGGAGGAGGAAAATACACAAGTTATTGTCACATGGTCATCGATAAGTAAGGCCCAGTTATACATTTGAAAGATACGCGATTTCATTTTCATACAGAAGCACGGAAGGTTTGCTTACACATTTATCGCCCCTCTGACTAATGCAAAAGGCTTCAAAAATTTCACGTGTACGTTTGTTTGCATATCTTCGAATAATACGACACTCATCAAACATTGGTTGGCACTTACACTGGCGACAGTGTGCAGCTAGGTGACCGCCGCCATTCGATTTTAGTGAATTTGCATGCTCCTGGAGCCGTAGATTAATACATCTTCTCGTCTGACCCACATAGCTTCGTTTGCAATCCAGGGGGATTTCGTAAACGACATTCTGACGGCAGCCTACGTACTTCGTTTTGTGGTTAATCTTACATGGGTTGTGCTTTCTGCCTACATTATTTACCATCGCACAGAGCTTGCTTAGTTTGTTGGGCGCGGACATAAGAACTTTTGCGCCCCCTCTATCGGCAATCTTCTTAACTTTGTGTGATACCTGATGCACGTAAGGAATGACGGTTGTACGCCGTTTTGCGTGCTCATTTTCTTCGTTAGGTAACGGCTTGTTCTGTTTTTGTTTCCGGAGATCCCATAACAGGGATTCTGCAATGCTGGATAAAAACGGAGGCTGATAGCCCGCTGCTTCTAGTCTGCCCATTTTGGCGTCAAAACTTTGTTGGGCTGAGTGCTCGCACGACCTGGTTAATGCCGATTTCAAACATGAAGTGGCCACCCCTCTTTTTACTATCTTTGAGTGGGCCGAAGTAAAAGGCAAGAGAGCCTTTTGCGAGCGGGGTGCAAAACGCCAGCATACATGCTCAGGGCTGAACTTGATTGTAAGGTCTAAAAAACGTAAAACATTTTCATCGGGTAGTTCCTTCGTCAAGTTCAGGCACTTTAGTTCTTGCTGAAACACCTCAAAAATTAGATCGATGGAATTTCTTTCCTGGTGTTCATCAGTCAATTTATACAGAACAAGGTAGTCGTCCACGTACCGGTACACTTTAGTCGTGTTTGTCGGCTTTAAAGCGGCCATTAGGCTTCTGTCATAGCGAGCTAAAAGCATATCACTTAAAATTGGGGCGAGAGATGAACCTATGCAGATACCCTCCTTCTGAATGAACATGTTCCCTTGGTGACTGACGAGGGTGGCTCTGAGATAGTAAGACAGAATTTCCATAAAACTGTGTATTTTCCTCCTCCCTTGCTATCTGTATTTTCCTTTTTTCCCTTTCCATTGCTGTGTAGATGTGTATATAAGCCGCCTGCAAGCAATAAAACCTGGTTGTTAGTCAGCGCCGCGTGTTTGTCGTCTAATCTACGTCCTGTCCTTTGCGCTGTTTCTTACATTTTTAATCAAGCATTCAGCTGATGTTATGCTATGTTAAAAAAAAACAGTAAAGAAGACGTCAGCTAAGCACACAAGAGATGTGCACAACACACATGGGCTTGCTCATAGATTGAATACAGCCACAAGGTGGCCATTTATTGCTTCCTATCCACAACCAACAGCAGTGTTCAGTTTCACTGAATACCGAAACATGCTGAAATGCGCTGAATGATGAAGTACACTGAATACTGGATTTATGTGAGAATTTTTTAATAGGAAAGAATGTGTGGCACTCGAATAAGATATCATAAAATGCCAGTGTATCATCAGTGCTGGCTGATTATAACCACCTTTAATTAGGCATGCATACACAAGTGACACTGACATACAAAATTTCCCTTTCCCACATTTTCAAAGCAGGAGTACATAGCATAGTTCCAGTTTGTGTACACAATCTATAGCTGTGTCTCATTTGATTTACTGTCCAAGAATACTCCCCCATACAATGAATTCACAAGGGCACGCTACACGCAAGCCTGTCGCCTTCCAACGGTCATACGTGTCAAGTGCGTCCGACAAAGGGGGGGCTCACCCTGCGGTGGTGGGGCAGGGCTGCGGCCAGGCGGGCCATGCCCGTGGCCACCAGCAGGCAGGAGCCCAGGCTGGGCAGGTAGAGCACCCGCTCGGCCAGCACAAAGCCCACGCGGAAGAACACGTTGGACGCCGGCACAAAGGGCACCACCAGCAGGCACAGCGACAGCCACACCACCCTGTGCAAGGGGTGGGGTGGGGTGGGGTGGTTATGGAAACAACCGAATGCCGATCCCTAGCTGGGCGACAGCTGGGTGAACCTCTGCAACAGTTTGTGCTCGGGGGTTTGTGTGAGATGTTTGACCCCGCATCAACTGTGCTGCCGAGGCTAAAATCCTCTGACAACCCCATACGTTCTTACTGAGGGCCTTTAGTATTTACTTGAAAGAATAAGAACATAAATCAAATACATTTTTAGTTATACGAGGTGAAGTCAATTCCATTCTGGCTGCATTTTCTGACTTTCCAGCAGCTGCTTTTTTGTGACTTACCACTGGTGATACTAATGAGAACACTTATCCCTAGCTAGAGCCTTGACAAGCCTCTGTGCTTTGGCCTTCGCACTTGCACATTTCGGAGTACCATCCAAGTGCCTTTAGATCTCCAGGAAGGCTTACTGCTCCTCCCATTGCAATGCTTTGTGCCAATGCTTAAAGCTTGACTGTAACCTCGGTAATATCTACATGGTATAAGGCATGGATAAGCATAGGGCTTATCCCTCACTTGGCTCACAAAAAGTAGTAGTGTAAAGCATTATCGCAATCATTTCTCAGTATGTCAAAGTTGCTCACAAGTTATCTATAAGCACATAGTGTGTACAGGAAAGATATTGTCTCTGAATCAGATGACTACTTCATTCTACACAGACTGTAGTAGAAGATCATGGTAGTTAATAGGTGTGAATATAATACATAACATTATATATTTGGTTTAGGGATGCCATTGGTAAAATTACATCTGCAGGTTCCAAGTGCTTTCAGTTGCTCTAGTAGGAGACACCCGCCGCGGTGGCGCAGTGGCTAAGGCGTTGCGCTGCTGAGCACGAGGTCGCGGGTTCGATTCCCGGCCGCGGCGGCCGCTTTTCTGATGGAGGCGAAAAGCGAAAACGCCCGTGTGTACGAGATTTCGGTGCACGATAAAGATCCCCAGGTGGTCAAAATTAATCCGGAGCCCTCCACTACGGCGCGCCTCATCGCCTGCGTTGCGTCGGCGCGTTAAACCCCACAATCAATCAATCAATCAATCTAGTAGGAGACATAACTGCACTGTCAATCAAGACCATGAGTAAGGAGTACAGATTGCCATCTTTTGCTGCAGTTTCACTAGATTCATATGACCAAAAATTTGTTCAAATTCATAGAACTTACAGACCAAGCATATAAATAGTTGATAACTAGCACTGACAACATTTTTCTAGCATACGGACAAGACTTCAGCTTCAGCATTAGAATTTATCATAATTATCCAAGCTAGTGCCCCTTCCCCTCCCCATGAGTTGGCAATTACTACAAAGTTAAAAGCTTGCTCGGATTTGCTCAGAAACTAAGAATGGAAGCAGGAATAAGCAGATCACAGCAATGCACACAATGCAGGATAATTGCAATCAGTTAAAAGCTCGTGATCAATGCTGAAGAGTGCAAGGTCTTGTGCACATTTTGCCCAGATTTGAGATGCCACTGTACCACCTAAACTTTCTTTGTAAACATGTAATAACGCATTGTGCAGCTCACTTGTCACATTGAAGCACAACGAACAGCTGGCGACTGGCTTGACTTTCATGCGCACTAAGCCTAATGGCTACGGCTAAAAAACAGCTAGGGTTCGCAAGGGGGTGCTGGTGTTGTGTAGGGATGCTTGTTCGGAGGAGGGTAGCAATTTTAAGTTGCCCAAACTGGGGTGGGGGGTGCATGCACGGGAGGGGGCACTTGCTCAGAATTTTACAGTTTGACAAAGCTTGAATATATCAACGCGATTGCTTTCAGAAAGTCCTTCTCCCCCAAAAAACTAAATGTCCACCATTATTGTCACATTTAAAAATAACTTTTTTGAGCACATCTAAAGGCTGTTTTACATTATACAGACTCGTAAAAACAAAACGAAAGCACTATACATAACATGTTCCGAGGCCGAATTTTTTGCTAAAACAAAGTTGCAAGAATGTGTGAAAGTCACAAATGTAAGTTTGGCAACTTTCTCTCATACCTGTGGTGCGTCGACAGTGAGTGACATGTAGCAAAGTATCTAATTCAATACTTGCAATGCCTAAATACTTCAGAGACACAACAAGAAATTGATATTGCAAATTTCAATGCCTAATCAAGGGTTTCAATGGAGAAGGCCCGAAGCATGACACAAGACCCTGCAAAAAAAATGCCTTTGCCCAAACAAAGTGCCGCCCGAAGACATGGTGGACACTAGTGTGATGACGACGTCAGTGCAGGAATGTGTGGCTGTGACGCTGCGACTCGTGGCAGGTGGTGGCGTGACTGTGTGTGTACGTGTGCCCCCGCACCACATAACCCGCTGGGAGCACTTTCGGCGCTGCCTTGTTGAGGAGGCCCTGGGGGGCGAGCAGGAGCTGTTGGGCTTGTTTCGCTGAGCTAGGCGAGCCTTGCGGAGCTCCTCCATCACCAGGGATGCCACCATGCTGAACCTGAAGCAGCTGCAGTTGCAAGCGGAGTGGAACCTGGCAGAGAGGAAGGCGCAGCGCTTGGGAGCCAGGACTGATTGGACGACGCACCGTCGTGTGGATGCGGCCTGTCGGCGGCACGCCAACCGCCTCAGCAGAAAGCGGTGGGCCAAGCTGTGCGCCAGCTCAGAGGCTGACCCTTGCTGCCGTCACCTTTGGGGCATTTTCCACAGTAGGTCCTCAAGCCCCGTGGAAACCACAACCCCCTGGCTGCCCTGGCCATCAGGAGGAAGGCCAGCTACAAAGAGCTGGCCGAGCTTTTTGCGGAGCACTTCCTGCCGCCACACCAGGTGGCAGCTGACCTGCAGTTGCTGCACCGGACAAGTCCGAGGGATGACATCCACTCAATGACACCCTCATTACGGAGGCCAAACTCCGTGGGGCGCTGCGCACTTGCAAGTGGAAGTCGGCGCCAGGGGCCGACAGCCTCATCTACCGGATGCCACACAACCTGGAGGGGGTAGGGTTTAGCAAAGCTTCTGGCAGCCTACAATCGTATCTGGGCGACAAGGCAGCTGCCGCCCGACTGGCTGCTGGCCATTCTGCAGCCCTCCTCAATCTAGGCCGCAGTTCCTGGGCAGTCACGGCCTACCGCCCTTGCCCTCACCTCCTGCGGCTGCAAACTGCTGAAGCGGGTAGCCCTGCTCAGGATGGAGGCCATCATGGCGCTGGAGGAACTCATCCCGGAGCAGCTCACAGGTTTCCGGCGGCATATACTCCATTGCCGACATGGTGGCAGTGCTGGAGCATTCCCAGACTACCAAGCAGGTGGCAGCTCTGGGGATACCAGACGTTAAGGGCGCCTTTGACAACCTGCAATGCCCCGCCATCTCCCTGGCCGTGGAGGAGGCTGACATTGCAGGCCAGCTGCGGGGCTTTATCGAGGCATTCCTGACGGGCTGCACGGAGCAGGTGCAGGTGGGCAGCGCCATGTCAGCACCTCGGCCAGTGGACGTAGGCAGCCCGCAGGGCTCAGTCGTGAGCCCTTTCCTCCCTGGTCATGGCGGCACTGCGAGACTGCCTTCCCAGAAGAGGGGCACACAAGGTGTACATGTCGGTGTACGCCGATGACGTGGGCCTGCCTCAAGACTCCGTGTGAGAAGACGCTGGCTGAAGCGGAGGGCATGGACGCTCCAAATGACGCCTAGCAGCGCACCCTGGGCTACATTGACCGGCTGCGGCAGGCAGAGGGGGGCAGCCCCCTGCTGCAGCGGCTGCGCACACATCGTCACTTGCGCATGGGGCGCATGCTGGCCCTCTATGAGCAGGTGGAGGCCCCTGTGCAAGCGGGGCCCCCTGCCAGCCGCCCCCCTGCCCTGGTAGCCAAGGTGCACGTGGAGATCCTTGGCCAGCACAGTAAGCGGTGGACGGCGCACTGTAGGCAGCTGCACCTGGCCCGGGCCGTCGTGTGGGGTGACCTGGAGGGCCACACTCTGGCCGACACAGATGGCTCCGTGCGGCAGCGGCAGGGTTCGGCCACGGCAGCAGCAGTGCTGGGGCAGGCCATCAGGCAGGCCCAGCTGCACTACGCCGCACCACCCGCCACGGCCGAAATGGTGGGGCGTAAGCCTTGGCCTGGACCTGCTACTAGAGCTGGAGCCGTTCCCCAAGCGCTTCGCCCTGCTGCATGATTCCCGGGTGGCCCTACTGCGGATCCGGGAGGGTGACCTGCACTCGCTCCTGGTGCGGGCTGAGTGGGACAAGGTCGCACAGCTGGCTGAATGGGGAGCTCACATGTGTCTGCAGTGGGTGCCAGGCCACATTGGGCTGGAGGGCAATGAGCGAGCAGACGAGCTGGCAGTCAATGCCCACGAGCTGCCCCCTTTGCCCACGGCTGTCCAGGCAGCTGCGGATTACGCCCGCCTTGTGATCCAGAGGCACGTGCAGGCCAACACTCACATCTGCGGTTGGCCGCTGGAGAGGTGGGCCTCATGGCTGCCTCGTCAGCAACGCTCAGCTGTCCTGCGCCTGTGTGTGGGGTGCGTGTGGACGGCCGAGCAAAAACACCACCTGGAGCTCATTGACGACCCGTCCTGCCAGCACTGCCGCGTGACCATCCAGGCCCTGCCACATCGTGTCCTTGAGTGCCCCCCCTTTGTGGCAGGGAGGGTTGAACTGTTGGCCTCCCTCAGAAGAAGGGCTCGGCCCTTGGAAGAGACTTTGTGGCCACAGGGCAGTGCCAGAGAGCGGGATGGAGTTCATGAGGCCCTGGGGTCCTACCTGGATGCCTCAGGACTCCTCCCGGCTCTCCGTTTTCTCCCCAATTAAAGAAACCAAACTGCGGCCGTGTTCTTTTTTTTTTTTCTTAGTATTTAGTCTTGTATATATTCTAGCGTAAATGTAGTGACTTGTCAATGGTAAGTTATTTAATTAGAAATGGGACCAAAAATCTTATGGCAGCCTAATAGCAATGCTGTCACAGCTGAGAAAAGCCCACGAGAGAGAACGTCCTTTTGTTCGTCAAGCCGGGGTGTGTGCGCACACACCCGCTCTCGCGCGAACGAGGAATTGACGGCACCGCCCCTCTGTGCTGCCGTCAATTGACTGGAGTGTGGCACTATAGTATTGAGTCTTTAGTCTTGTATATACATATACATGTATCCTCTCCCTTTCTCTCTTCTCCCTTTCCTGTCTACTTGTATTCTCCATTCCCCACATCTCCACACCAGCAGGCGTCCTGGTGTCCACCCTTAGGTGAGACAAACTACGCCTGCTGGTGGTCTTTTCTTTCCATTTTAACAATAAATTCAAAGTGCCGCTACGTGCCCTCTCCCTTCCCCCTCGCTTGTGTCCCCTGCTTGCCAAGCTAGAAAGAGCAAACTTTCATGGTACATGGAGTGGCTGCACCCCCCCCCACCCCTCCCCCCCTCCTTACCCCACATAGCTGTGCTGTGCATGACGGAGCAGACCCCTCCTACCTGCGTGAGTGCGCGTCCCCCAGCGGCCTAGCCACGAGTGCAGCCAGTGCCAGCCAGAGGCCAGCAATGCCCAGGAGCCGGGGATCGGAGGCCGACCGGATCAGGTCCAGGCAGCCCATGGACCAGTCGAAGCACAGCCACTCCGGGCACAGCAGGAGCCACACATTCAGCGCGTACACGTGGTTGTAGTTGGCCACCTGCATCCCATGAACACAGAACAGACCTCAGGCGGTACTGGTGGCACCCTACCATCGACCTAGAGCTGCACCATTGTTCCCCCATCAGGGGTGGAGCAGGGTACATCGATTTGGGAGCAGCCCTGGGATCAGACACAATTTCTTTTTGTAGCAGGCTTGGAGAAGCCAGAAAGGCCTTTTGAGGCAGGTTTGGAGCAGCCAGAAAAGCTGTTTGGCAGGGGGCTGGCGCAGTAGCCTGCGCAGTTTAATCTACCGTATTTTTACGACTCTAAGCACTCCCCGACCCTAAGCACCGTCCCCTAGTTTTGAAAAAAAAAAAAAAAACTGCAAAGAAAGTTTGCATGCGAATCTAACCACCCCCTTTTCTAAGCAACCATTGCAAGGCGGATTTGAGACGCTTAGAAGCGGACCCGAGTAGACGTTGTGGCCAAGTAATTTATAAATTTTCCAATTTAAAACCATTTCAACGGATCAGAAGACGACCTGGTGGGAGATACTGAGAGCAGCAGCCCAAGCGGCACAACGGACTCAAATGGTAGCAGGGTTGACTAGGTATCATACGTAAGCAGCGCGGGTTCACTGTCTGTACACATTGTTCTTTTGAATGTTTTCCAAATAAAAGATTATTCCTTGCGCCCGTCTCAAGATACGGCAGTGAAAAAAAGTGATGGGGAGGGGGGGGTAATTTCTGTTTTTTTAATCTATGCACCCCCCCCCCTCACTTCGGTCATCGTGAGCATGGAAAAGAGGGGGTGCTTAAAATCGAGTAAATACAGTATTTATCTGCTATATTAGGCATTCTACCTTTCACTAGAACCTAATCCCAACCGGGAATGCAGTTCTTGTACTAAATCCAGAAATTTACAATATGCATTGTTATCTACCATGGGCCCCAGCGAGCGCGCCATGTTACATCACTGTTCAACGGTTAAACCTCAAGCGCAGAGTTGAAGAGGATCAGATAACAGGCCATCGCTTTTTGCCCGGTAGACGGCATTGTTAAGCGAACACACGGTGGCATTCTGTAAAACAAGGCTTTTGCTTGCATTTTTTCTATCGAAGAGCAGTTTCAGTGCTTGCGAAGCAGAACATAGCTTTGTCTTCACCCGTCACGGGGTTGCAAAAGCCGACAAACGTACGCCATGGACTACGTAGCAAGAGCGTGTTAGAAGGCATAATTAATGCTGGACCATCTCCCACATAAGAAAAGCTAACCCCAATGTTCACAGGCGAAAATGAGTAGTTACCTCCCAACAAAGGCGAACTGAATTAACAAGCAAAGGCAAAGCATCCAAGACCCTGTTTGTTCAATACATGCAGCTATGCTCGTCAAAAAATGGTTTGCAATGCGACACAAAAACATTTCACTTACTTTTAGTAATTTTCCATTGATTGTGGTGCAGCAGCCAATACCGGCAAGCACAACCGTACAAATTCAACACAAATAAGTCCAAAGTGAAGGCGGAAAGGGGCACGTAGCGCCTACGGCCTTAGAGCTAAACAAAAGTCAACTTCCATAGCTACTCAGAGCCGAAAACACGATGTTTCAGCCAAGTTTTTGAGTACGGGGAATCACGGCGGTCATATCTCATCACTCAATTCGGGGTCTGTGGCACAGGACGGCACCGTGAAACGAGTTTGGCACAGTAGAGCCAGTTTGGCACAAGGTTGGTGCGGGTAAACAAGTTTGGTGCTTAATGGCACAAATGGCGCAGCTGTTTGACCCCTGTCCCATGTAATACTCTGCCATCAGGTGTATTTGCGCCCAGTCTGAGCAACTGGATAAATAACATGAAAGTCCCCCCATTATCTTTCAGCATCCAAACACAGTACTCTCATGTAGAATTATGCCCACAAACATGCAACGGTAAAGCACTCCATGTGGCTGCAATGCCTTACCACTCATACAGGTGCCTGCAAGCCCCCCTAATGCTGGTCTGCCCATTCAAAATGCCAGCATAAACACATAAATATGTCTCAACCATTTAACAACGTTGGCTCACACAAATACCCGTCATTAATTACAGAGCATGGTGGCTTTTATAGTTTGCACTTCAAACAACAGTTTATAAGCGTAGGCCAGTTTTTTCCCCTCATACCTTCAACGATAAGATCCGGGACTGCCTTTCTCAGCCTGTATCCGATCACCCCAGAAGAGCTTCATGAACACCCACTACGCTGCTAGGCTTTCTGAAGAAGATCTCAGTAAAAAACTCAGTCAACATTGCTCCATGTAGCAGTGCTCTGCTGTACTTCAGGGCTCAAGTAAAATGATGCTGTTTGCATTACAGATGCAGGGCCGTAAACTTGGGCTCAGTTTACGGCCCCGTATCTGTACAGCCCCGCATCTCAGTTTGGGCTCAGTGCCGTAAACTTGGGCTCAGACAGCATGCAAAGCCCAAAGCTCTGTTCAAACAGTTGAATTTCAGCTTGAATCAAACATCACAGTCAAAATTTTACCTGAAAATTAAAAACTTCTTGATACAGAGTTGACAACTTGAACTGATTCTCCATATTTCATACCTCTGCCTGCAAGGTTGGTAAAAATTCAGTACTTCCATTAGTATTTTGAACCACAGAATCTCTACACCACTTTTCCTCAACCTGTGTAATAGCTGCAATCGTTTTTTTTCTTCTTTTTCTCACAGTTAGACTGGCTTTAGTCAAGGTACATCACAAACATGGTTGTTTGGGGTGTGGATGATAGGGCCACTATGTGTTCAACGTCTCACAAAACCTCACATTCTGCTGTTTCATATCCCTTTCCCTTAGAAAAGGAATCAGTGCTGCAAACACATTTATTTATTTCTTGAACTTTCTCATCTCGCAATCCCCTTTCAAAGCTCTCCCACACACCTAAACCCACAGGCCACCGAAAACCGAGGAGAGAATGCCTGGAAGAAATCAAGGCGTTCTTTCAGTCCCTGCTGCCGAATCCCCCGTGCCCACCGCAAAGGAAAGGCCTCCCACGTACCCTGACCAGGAGGCTTTCCTCGAACGAGGCTGGGTTGTCGGTCCGCTGGAAAACCGGCGAGGAGGAGCCCATCACCTTCCACCGCAGCAGCAACGCCGCGCATGCCACCACTGCCAGGGTGCCTTGTCGTAGTGCTGCAGGCAGCAGCCGTCTCTGGAGAAACCAAGGGAAACACCCTCCTTAGCCTTCTTGCTTGCATAGGTACCCACGTGTGCAATGCACCAGAAGTTATGTTACAAGAGTGGCAACACCACAGCAGCATCAAGGCCTCATTGGTGCTAGCAAAGCACTTCAGATGGGGCCCCATGTGCCTGTCCAGTTTTTAACGCAGTTCTCGCTCAAACTCACGTGCCTAGATCAATATTTGTTACTTCCTTCCCCTCCCCCGCTCTCTCTCTGACTAGTCAGTAGGACAAAAGGCTGTTTCATGTAGGGCTGCCCTCTGCCTCCCCATCTACAACACCAAAACCTTCTCGCTAGCTTTCGCTTCCCCTGCCCAGAACAGGTGCACCAAAGAAACGGGATGCTGGTACGCAAAATGGAGTCAGTATGCCATGAATGTCGTGTGAGGTCCCATGTGCACGTTCAGGTTTGGGCAAACCCTCATTTTGCGTAAGCCAGTCTTGCAAAAAGCAAGTGGCACAACTTGCTACACGCAGACGCTAAATCCCACCATACATTTTAAATTACACTGCATGTATACAGGACAACGACTGAAAATTCAAAACTGCAATCCTCAAATAGAAGTACCCGGCAGATTCAGAAAACAGCAACATCGGAAATATTTTCACTCTCGTGAAAATGCGTTCGTGAACATTGTAAATTCCCCACACAACAATATTAATCTCCATTGCATACAAATGGGCAATCACAACCATGTAGCCATAGTAGCAATGACAGTGGGATGTCACCCACAGGAACCCACGGCTGCTTTCTAAGCAAGCCGCTAATGGGCATTCAGGGTACCCCTACAGGTAGCAACCACGACCTACAGTATGCCACTATTAAGTGTGAAAGAGTAGAGGTCTGCTAATTAGTTTGCAATAATTAGAGCTTGCTTGGGCAGCCTGTGCCTTGCAATGTGATGGCCAAAGCAGCGCATCATTCAGCTTCACGTTCTGAGGTGTCTGGATCAATCGATCTCACCAGCTCGGGGGGTGACAATGGACTGGGACTCGTTGTGGGTGGGGGTGTGGATGTAAATATGGAGGGAAACCCGCAGCATCTTCTCATCCAACAACTGAGTTGCGTGTGAAGCAGGGTGCTAGAATTTTGGCACGAAAGAAAGAAACGGCCTCTAAAGTGGGGCAAGAAGGAGATGAGCCACGTATGGGCAGAACATGCAGGACTACCAGCAGCCGGTAGTTCAACATCTTGGCAGCATCAGACACTTCTGCTGCGACAGCCCCCAAGGGGGGAGCTCCTTTATGACTGCAGAAGAAGGTGGTTCTTACCTTAAATTCACTCAAGCCATTTCGGCAGGCGATGATGCGGAGGGGGTCAAATTTACAGATGATGAGTACATCATACACAAAGCACAACCCCTGCGACAAAAGAGAAACACAGAGCAATGAGCACACACCTGGCACAGCAACAAGCTCTAACAGTATCACTGTGCAATGCACAAGTAGAGGCAAATTGTAGCTAAACTACTGGTCAATGCATGCACCATATATGTTCCAAGTAAGGCGAGCAAAAATAGGAAAAGAAAGCCCGGAAGCTGCTGTCATAGAGAAAACATGATGTGGGCAGTGGAATGTACAGCCTACCTTTTTGAAAGCACCGTGTGGGCGTGCTTATGTGTGTCCAGAACAGCTTGTGCTAATAGCCACATAACCGAACCATTTCACCATGCTCCTGCATTACTGTAAGCTGGTCAGTAATTCTGGTCAGTGTAAGCTGCTGACACCCTGTTTAGCACTGCACTACTATACCTCAAATAGTTGCCTCAGCTTGGACTAACCGAGTTGTCATTCTGCCATCATTTGAATAATGCGAATAGCACGTTTGCTTTGAGGGCTCAACTATTTATGCAACCCTACCAGCATGTCACGCTGCATTTGAGTGTGGTGAGTGTGCCGTCAAAATCTTTCCTTGTGTCTCACAAATCCCACGCCGTGTACCTTGAGCAAAATAGCCAGTGAATGTTTGGGGTGATGGGTGCAGATTTTATGTGAGTGGACTGTGAGGACTGCAAGCTTGTTCTCTAATGTGCACATGCTGTTAGGCGTGCTTTACGAGCTTCTTTTCTTATCACTGCGAACGAACCAAGAAGCAGCTCAAACAGCCACCAAGAGGCACCAACATTTACTTTAAAAATTTATAAACAGCTATGGCCCCCCCTTACAGGTATTTCCGTTCTTCCTGTGCACATCGAGTACCACCCCCTACAGTCGGACAGTCCCCCATAACATACATGTCGAGCGCAGTGGTGCTCGGCCAGGGAAGCTTATTGTATTGCTGTCACATAGCTTAGGGCTTTCATTTAGTGTCTGAGCTTATTCACTGCAGCCAGTTTCTTTAAAGCTCTTTGCGTGTAACCAGCATATCTTGAGACTTGTACTTGTGGAAACTTGTGCAGTAACAAACTCGCGAACCAAACACAAAGAAGACATCATGTGCGAGCTTACGATGACTGTGATGCCGGGCTCCTTACAAAGCATGGACACGATGCTGGCTAACGCTGATGTGAACAGCCACAGGGATGATGACCAGGGATCCTCTAAGGGGAAGAAAAAAGAACAAGAATCTTGCGCTTAATAAACACGCCTTATTGCGTGTCCCTACATGAGATTATGCACAAGGTATCATTATAGATAGCTGGGCTGTTTGGTTTTGGTCTATTGTAAACAGTTCTTGAAAACCATCACGTGACCCCTCTTTAGACGGAAATTTCTCCAAAGCCATCAACTAAGGCAAAAACAAAAAGTAGACCTACACTTGTTACTGTGTATGTTTTACGCCGTATAAATGCTTTTATGAAGGCTTTAACTAGCACATCCAAAAATTTTCATGATGGCAATCACCAAATATTTGCTTCGATATGAAATTATAATTTGCTTTGCCTTCACATCAAGAGCAACAAAATTGCTAATTGTACATGCCACCAGTTTTATCATATTTAGTGATCACAAGCTGTTGCCATCAAAATGTGCATATTGGTAACTAAGGGATCTCAGCTAGGCTGCCAGTGCAGATGGCCCCTGCTACTTTCATTGGTGTCTTTTTATGGGCCTAGATATAGTTTAACAAATCACAGGCAGTCTTCCATGCAGAACTGTTGCACAAAGCAAGAACTTCCACTGCAGAATGCTTGGCAAGAACAAGGAAGCAGTGAAGGGAGACAAGAGCTTCCAATCATCAATTCAAAAGCTTCCTGCAGAAGTAAAAAGAAAGCACTAATTTTTAACATCATAACCTTGAATGATGACATATTTTACTTGAATAACTGGAAACAACAAAGAGAAGGCAAACCTTCCCAACGGCGAGCAACAGCTGCTGAGTGACATACAGCTGTGAAATTATGACAATTCTCCAAGGACAATATTCCTTATGATAAATCCTCAAGTTGTCACTCTAAAACGAGAAAAAATAAATAAAAAGATCCTGGGCATAGGCATGCGTTGTAAGTGCATGCTGGCTTGGGGAAGATAATCCTTCAGATAGATTAATATACACAGGAACTTTAAATTACCAGCTGACTACTTAATTACAAGAGTGCCTCATAGACAATGTGCCTTTTGACAGACAATGTGTTCGAAGGCCTTCAAAATGGTTAAGTAGCACAGGTATTAGTTATTGGTTTTGCTCTTTCAGGTAATCCTCCATTTGGATGCATGCCATGCCTCCGTGGGCAAGGTCTGGAGCAGTAACTACATGTATGTTTGGTAGAGGCATTTTTAGTAGCACCAAAATCTACAAGTCATGATGAAATTTATTTTTGTATCATGGGCCTTCAAACAGGCCCCAAAGCTTGAGCACAAAACCTGCAATTACACTTGTGTTATCAGCAAAGACTTGCACCCTTGTGCTTATGATTCCAACTTCAATACCAGAGAGGCCTGGGTTTGGTCCAAATTTAGGCGGTGATTTGGACTACTGGTTGGTTCACATTTACAATTATTAAAAACGACTTTAACAACAGAACAAGAGTGACAATCCATGGCAACAAGAGTGATGCTTTGAATTCCGGGCTCGATGCCACAACTCTCGAACTGGTTTCATTTTTCAGGTAACTGCTGTTTGCTTTTTCAGATCTTTTCCCGATATGTGCTATTAATATTTCAGATATGTGCTTGGCAGCGCATGTCCTGTGACACCATCAATGACCACACAGCAACCCCCCCCCCCAACAGCACATGGTAAACGTCCTATAATAAACTGCTCACAGGAGTTACTGTGAAAAGGCCCTTATGGCGATACTAGTACTTGTGAAAATCAACAGGAGCAGTAAAAGTGCCACACCAGAGGAGCAGGAACGAATGAAGGACAAGAAGGAGAGGATGAAGAACACAGCGCACAGCAGGTCCGCCCGGCCCACAACCGCTGCCACCTGCAAAGGGCAGAGCGGTCGGCATTCGGCCCCAAGGCTACTACTCAAAAGCATCACAGCCCACTGCTCAATATTGAGGAGGGCTGAGAAAGATAAGGACTGCCAATTCACATGCACAGAGCGAGACAAAAAAATTAGTCACAAGACAGTGCCATGCCAGAGCAGCTGATGACGTAAATGCTGCTCAAGTCTGCTGCACTAACCAGCCCATCAAGTGCACCTCGAATGTCCATCCTGGAAGTCTCTGCAGGCAATCTGGTATTTGCTTTGCCTACGCATTCCTAGAGACCCTCAGCAGCCTGACACTCTTCAGGAGAGCTTACTATGAACTAGCAAATCATTGTACTATTGTGGAACCTTAAAAAGGGGCCACGCAACAAAATGCAAGTTTGGTTCATTTGAAAGAGTACCTCGTTAGAATAACACTGACACAACTTTTGATGCAAACTTCCCACTAGCTCATTTTCTGCACTAGAATCTATGATGTATTATGGGCAGCTGCGTGATTGGCTAAGGCCAGCAAAAGCAAACACAAATTGAACAGGGATATTAAGCTTGTAGAATGAGCTATTTCCAGTAAATTTAGGGCACATTCTTTTTTATAGCAGTAAGATTGGTGGGGTAAACAATGAAAATTCGCAAACATCATAAACTTCAGCACTTTGCCACCTGACACTGCTTGATCCTTTCACTGTCGGGTGTTTCTGGCCATGACTCACTCTCAGTGTCGGCTTGGATTCCAGAATATTATGAAAGGAGCATAGTGATTTCTTTGACTATGATAGCATCTTGAACGTCACGCGTCAAAAGGAAAGAGCGTGGGTGAGAAATCACCTTTCTTCCAGATATTTTCAGTTTGCCGTGCACGCTTCTGGGATGACAACCCCACCATTTCAACATCAGAATCTGACGCTGTAGAACTCACACCTCTTCCTTGGATGAGAAACTCAGAATGCGAATCCGAACTCGGCTTGTATTCAGATCGGAATCTGAAGAACCATCGCTCCTGTCCGCAGTTGAAGGCCCCGCGCAGTCAGTCATCCAAAAGTAACCGCGCGCATGGAGGGGGCCCTTTCAGCAGCCCACACAATGCACAGAGATGACATGTTGCAAAATCATGATGGCAGATAGAGACAAAAGGGGGATACAACATTGATAACCTCGTTTGCTGCTGACAGCGGCAAGTAAGGCCGCAGCGAGTGAGCGAAAGCCGTGATTGAGTCATGTTTCGGCCTATTGGAGAGGCAACGGCGTACTAGGCTAAGCGTAGCAAACACGAAAATAGGGGGGGGGGGAAACAAACCCGTTGTAGACGACACAACCACCCTAGCACGCATAATCGCACGCATGCGCATGGTCACTCATCCCGACAGAGTACAGCGTGCAGAGCGACCATGCCCCCCAGAGCAACGAAGGGTGAGCGCGGTCGCTCCGTACTCTTCAATATTCCACCGTAAGAGAGCTTGCGAGTGAAAATACGAGCCACTAGAAAGATTCGACGGATGGCATGAACAGTCCAGGCACGCCAGCTTTGCGCTATGGCGCGAATTTTTGAACACACGATGGAGAACGTACCGGTACGCCAATGACACTGCGGAGGGGAAATGCGGAAATGTACTGATATGTCAGTGACAGTGAAAGGGTTAACACAGCCATCGGACGAGTTTGACTTGTCTGACACAACACTGACCAAGAGACATAAGCGGCACCACCACATACGTGACATCAATTGTTGAGTCACAGCTTATGTTTTAGGACACGATTAGTACCAACCCTAACAAAAATACAGCAGCTATAGAAGTTAGGCCAGATGCAACTGCAAACACTGGCACTTCAGCTATTTTAGGGGCCTTAACTTCAGCGGTATTGCAGCACCATCTATGAAAATGGCAGATAAACACGATAACCAAATGGCTGTCTGCAAGATTGTAGAACCCCTGTTGAGCAGACTCAGACTATGCTTCGTTTTAAGGCTCTGCACCAGATACGTCACTGTTGGCGTACCGAAACACACGATTTAGCAGACAAATTAAAATGTTTAATTTCTCAGTGAATAAAGCATCGTTTGCTGCTGGACAAGCACTGAGGGCACTATAAAACAGTGGAATGGACAATAGGGCTAGTTGGTAACTGTTCAACTTGGTGTTGAAAGTGCTCACAAAACAAGGAGGAAAAAAAAAAAAGAGCACTATAAAACACCAAACCTTTCGAATAAAAAAAAAACTATTTTGTCTGCGTGGCCCCTTTAATGTAGTTGACCACACTGCATACAGAAATTATCTGGTTCACTATATGCTCTTTTATTTTTTATGCTCGTTCTTTGCATTGCAGATATTACAGCTGTGAAGTACCCACAACTGGAAACAATACACAGGTTCATTTATAAAACAACCGAGGCATGAATTGCTAGTCGATTCAGTGATGAAATGCTATAGCCCACCGTACATAATGTTTTTTTCTATGACATCTTCATTGACCTTCTTTTAAGACACATTTTCTTAACTGCGACACATAACTAGGTTTGCACTAATTTATCGTGTTCCAAGAAAATACATTTATTAAATCTTATGCTTGTGCTTCCTCAAGAGCATCACTTCAAATTCCCTAAATATTTTGGATTGCCAGAAAATGTAGCAACGGCACTGCTACATTGCCAACTATATGTGCAAAGGCACAGCAACCGTCCAAAAGAATCCGACAGCCAGTGGCTAAAATGACCCAGTGGCCCCAAGCCAGCCCCACACGTACGCTCTCTGTGTGAACCGGGTGTGTGGCAAAGAGGAGCGCACACAGGAGGGAAGCCCGTGGCGCCCCCTGCAGAAGGACACGGAAGAGCCGCAGGGAGAGGACTGACACCAGGGCATGGAGGATCAGGTTGACAGCGTGGAAGTGGCTTGCCACAAGGCCACCAGCCAGCAGGCAGTTCAGTCTGCAACACAGCACACATGGACTTGACATCCGTGACAATGGAGCAAGAACAAGACAGGATGGGAAACACCGCTTTACAGGGTAGTGAGATAACGTCACAAGACTTGATGCAGGTTAAGCAAGTGGCATCTGTCGCTGGAGAAGAAATTGCGTGGCTGCAGCAATCAGCACAGCACTGCACAGCCATTGAGTAAATTGTGGCCGCTGTCATCTCATCCATCAGGTGCTGCTATTAGCTTCTTTACCGTCGCAGCCACGAAGCTTCGCAGGTCACTTCAGTTTCCACTACGACATTATCTTGTCGCTCGCGGCTAAATTTTTGTTCTCTGTCTGCGACAGAAGTGGGGGGATGCATGCGCAGGTTGGTTCATGCACGGTTGAAGATGGTCATGTGTACAGGCTTTTTAAAACTTCCTTTGTGTTTTTCTTTTTTGTAATGAAACAAGAAACAGATAACTTTGCAAGCCTCATGTAATGCGGAAAAGAACTTGTCAGCAAGGTGAGGAACTGGGCTGGTCAGTTCTTGCATTGTTATTCAATTGCTCGACTGTACTTTTGGTTCCAGGGTAAACAAATTTAGGGAAGACACACGTGTTGTCCACTTCATTTGCGTGTGCTCCCTAACCTTGTGTACCCTGTAACCTAAAGTGCTGCCAAGCAAAATAGGAAAAGGACTTGATGAGAAATGCTTCAACTTAGGAAACCACACCCTGCACGAGGAGATCGTGGGAGAAATTAGCCCAAGAGGAATGTCATAAAGCAGCTGTTTTGTTTGGATACATCCCGAGGTTGAGAAGCAAAGCCTGAGAAAAAGACCAACTATGCCAAGGCATCTGGCGGCAAGCATGGCTTGGAAATCCCGGCTGGCACTCACTTGAAGGTGAGAGTGGTGAGGGGCCTGTACGACTTGTGGCTCGAAGCAGCCTGGAGCCGGGTGCCCCAGAAGTCATCCACCCAGATGCGTGCCAGTGGTGCCTCGGGCTGCACGTCTACATTGCGCACCACAGCCTCGGTGTCGTCGAAGACAAAGTCGCCCGCCAGGCTGTGGCCAAAGCAGCCCATGGCGGCGCCCGCCACCAGCCAGGGCCCCAGCCGCACGGCCCAGTCGGACACTGGAAGCGCCCAGTCCCAGTCGCGGCTCGCAGAGCTGGGCCACTTGAGCCCCGTCGAGTTGCGGTTGTGGTCCAGCATGATGGCCATGGTGCCGCCGCGAAGTGTCTAAGGTCATGACGGGACCCCAACTGCCTGTTTGGGGGGGGGGACCAGACAGAAGGGCCCCATATTACAGTAAGCACTGGTGTGCTCAGCAGGGTTGCTCCCACTGAGCTGTTGTGTGACCCCCTTCTCAAGCCCGTGTCTTCAGCACTGTTTATGATGAACCAAAGCCAACTAGCTCAACTGTCGATTCTGCTGCACCCACTCACTTAGAGTCTGTGTAACAGCATTGCCAGATGGTCAAATACGGCACCAGATTTTAGAATCTGGTGAAAAGTGGTTAAAACATTGTGTGGCTGCTTTAAACTATGGTTTCCTTTCCCTGAATGGAAGCTTTTTCCGCTCCTAAACACCAAGAGTACCTTACATTATTGGACTGCATGCATGTTCTAGTGTTCTGGACAACTGTTTTGGATTTTACCACTGCTTGAAAGAAAACTTCAATGTGATGTTCTGTATTTCAAACAAACCACAGTGAGTAACATTCTTGGTAATATTTCACACAGGACGCACAACTAGCACTCCCTCTATAATAAATTCCTCACTAATTTGTGACAGCTACATAAGATTTGTATGGCATGTTGATTGTGCAATAACCAGCCAAGTGTTAAACGCTCACATATTAACTTCGAATAAATATACGTTGCATCTGATCTTGTTATAATATAAACATAATTGAAAAGCACAATGAGCGCAGCAACTGCCTGTGCGAGGATGCCCAATAAAGAAAGAGTAAGTGGTCTATAAACAGGCATTGCAACGGATATGAATAAGAAATTTTATTTCACTTCTCTCAAACCCATTTCGCTAATTTAACGACAGAGGTAATCAAGTCACCACCTCCGTTTTCTAATCGTAGCAGTAATCAAGTCACCCCCTCTGTGATGGGATGGTCTGCTATAATCAACAAAAACATCTTCAAGGCTACATTTTGGCAAACTGCATGCACAGAAATTGGTACAGGAGCTGGAATTACATTATAGCAGGCGTATTTTAGTGCTGGTGAAATCTGGTGAAATTTTGACCAGGGGCTGGTGTCGAAGAGTCTTTCGAATCTGGCAATGCTCCTGTGTAAGAATTTCTTTGCCCGCACTCAGTTTGTACTTTGCTCCTTCCGCTTTCAAATACCTTCTTGTTGTGGGGCTATCTTTCCCTAATGGAACAAAAGGCAGCAGTGAAACTACAACTGACTGCTCGTAGCAGTCTTTGTAACAATAAAAATAGGGCGGCTCACATATGAGCACTTTACAGGACCATTTAATATTTTAATCGTCTGTAGGACAGCGCAAAGACTATGCAATATCATGTGGATTGCAAAAGTTATACCATAAATGCGATGTAAATAAATGCAATTACACAGACTATGATAATACATTTAATTTTCGTGCTGCTTGCACTGCCCTGCTGCTATTACAAAGCATCACGGGAATCTTTAGGAGGTAGATACATAAAGCAACTCTGTGAACGAGTACTGGTGCGTGCCTGTTTTGACAGAAGCTTGCATCTCCTTATCTGCCCAAGCCTGGCAAAACAGCAGAAGCTACAGGTAGTGCAGCCATGGCAAAAATTTTCTTATGCTTAAGTGGCTCGGCGAAGTCCATTTAATAGTCACAAATAGTTTCTCTTGTCAAACAAAGGATGCGATATGCAAGCATCAGGTGTTTGAAGACCTAATAAAGAAGACGCCGACCGCAAGAGAAAATGAAACAATGGCGTTTCAGCCACCCGAACGAAAGCCTTGTTTACACTCAAGAACAAGGCTCCGGTTCGGGGGGCTGAAACCTCATTGTTTCGTTTTATCTCGCAGACGGCGTCTTCTTTATTATGTCTTCAATGATCATTCCCGAACAGACAAGCGCTTATCAAGTCCCCCATTTCAAGCATCAAGTGTGCAAGGTACAGTGGCTGCTGCATGCAGACCATAGTAGCTGCAGAGAGGGCAACAGTGTGGCAAGTACATTAGCGCATGTATGGCTGCATTCTCGCCTAAGAGGTCTTTTGTCCTTGCATTTGTGGTGTACATTACCTTTGTCATCTTGCAATAATTTTATACTGGACGGGCGAAGTACTTTGACCAATAATTATGCTTGCCAACCCACTCGTCAAGCTGAACAGCATTAACGACGCCAAGCTCAAAGCGCGTCCGGTGACCCTGAAGAGGTGGCTAAATTAAAGGCGTAAGCGGTGCAAAAACGGGTATACGAGTGGCACTTGTACTGCTCGAGTGATACCTCTAGCATCTGCCCTGGTGAAACGATCTTCAATCTTTTTTTTTTCTTTTTTTCCTGTCAACATTGCTAATGTCATTAACATGCAAGTTCTTGGGGTGAATTAGGTCAGATCCGTTACAGCCCCCTTTTTTTTGTCTTTTTTTTTTTTCAATACACCTCCTCCTCCCCAGGTTTGAAACAAATCCCATACAAACGGTCCCGCTCATAACAAACAAATCATAACAGACGGTCCCATGGCCTCCGTCCACAGTCGTGAGGGGGTTACGTAACGTGGGAACCCCCCATTCTCCGAACCGGGGAACGCGCAGCTCCAGTGGCAAGCCAAGCGTGCCATAGCTACGCTGACTTCTAAAGTGTCTCTCTCCTTTTCGCAACGCTAACCAGAAGGTGACAAGTGTAAGTGGCTGCGGGTCGCTGAAAACAGTTTGCGTGGCGCAGGAGTGAGCGCGTATCTGCTCACTCGTGTCCTGCCCAGAACCGTGATTTCATCGTGCGCCGGCATTACGGCGGATCACTCTTTCGGACTGCACCGTGGCGGTTTGAAGCTAGCATCGAAACAGCTTTCGGTCCGACCGACGCATGGTCGGTGGTAGCGGCTAGATTTAGCGTTTCGAAATGCAAGAAAAAGTCCACAATTTTAAGCTTTGTCAGCCACAATCTTAGCATAAATGCAAAAAAAGTCCCCACAGACACTAAACTGACACCACAGCTCCTTTCTACCAAGCATGTTACATATGAAAGCTAGTTCATACACGCGCGGTTGGCACCTCGCGCATATAACACGTGCACTCGAAGCTTGAGCATTGGTGCAATGCCAAAAATGTTGAACGGAAATGAAATAGACTATTACTTACTCCGTTCATTCTACGACTGCGCTCGAGTAAAATATGTGGGATCAGGGCCTTTCGCTACGACCGACCACACAGGTAACTTTCAGTAGGTAAGTCGTTACCATTTTATTTCATCTGTCCACCTTAGTTTGCCTAGTTTATAGATGGCGCTGGTAAACACAAATCTTCACACCTAGCTACAAACAGAGCACAAAGAATAGTAGAGTTTTGAAACTGTATGCAAGAAACAATAACGTTTATTGTTTTGCATAGAAACTCAGGTAAAGAAAAAAAAGCTCTCTTCGCTTAACTGAAGTCAGCGCACAAGAGTATAATTGCATATTTCCTTGTCACTGTCATCAGTTGATGGCATGGCATGTCGACAGAAAATTGACGGTGAACGCAGAACGAAGACTTTTTTTTTTTTTGTCTGAACAATAGGTCGGGCATGTCGTCAATAATTTGCGCCGTCGTTCCGTCACCGCCGACACACAGCAGTACAGAAAACGACAGAAAGCGTGTGGAGAGGGGCGATAAGCCTAACCGGCCTAACCCCGGGAGCTATGTCCGAGGGCCGAGTCCGGGCTCGTGCAGAGGTCAAGTTAAGCCTCGAGCTGGCAGTGGCATTGGCTGGGGTGGCGCTGCGCTTGCAGTTGCTAGGGTGACGTCAAGTCGAAGCGGTGCCGGCCGGCTTCTCTCTTCCCGACGCGCCCGAGTGCGGCTCTTCGACGCGTCCCGTCACCGCCGTCACTGCGATTGCATGCAGTGGGCCTCCTCGATTATCAGCCCCGGATCGTCCGCGGACTGGTGCTCGATTTTCCAATGTATTCCTATGGGATTTCCGGTCCGAACGCAGTCCTCGGACAGCCCGCGGACGGTCCAGGACTGGTAAATCGAGGAGGCCCGGTGTAGGCGGCAAAATAGGATGGAATAAAAATGACGGTCATGAAATACCGATACTTGTGGAAAACAACGGGAGCGACCGGCCGCCAGTGCCACTGCTGAAGTGAGCAGACCGAGACAGAACGCAAAGAATGGTTTTGGCCCGGTGTGCGAGGGGTGTACCAGAAACGCCATATGTGGCGGGCTTCTAAAGCCGCAGTAAAACGTGCGCTTGGCCTCCGCGATCAGTTCGATCTTTATGTTCGCGACGGGGAGTAAATAGGTGCTCACCCACCTATGGGTCTTCCAATATTTCTTTCTTGTGTAGGGAGACGTACCGTCGACATCAGGCGAGGTGGTCGGCACATCGATCGGGCTGCCTCCCGTTGGATCCGGACCGTGGGGTTGCCGCTGCACGAACAGGGTGGAGCCGATGAGCGGGTCCCACCGCTGCAGGTTACGTGGCGGCAGCAGCTCCATATCATCCGAGGAATGGGCAACCGCTTCGGCGGTGCGGCGACGCAAGCGACGCGTATAAATACATCGAAGGCTTGCTACGGGGCGGTCTGCTTCGAGCTCACTCAAACACAGCACACGCAGCTAGAAGCGCTGAACCATGAGCGCCTGAGAGCTATCATGGGCCTGCCCAGGCACACCAGAATCGAGAAACTCTACTGGTTTGCGAGGCTTCCTCCACTACGCTACATCATAACGGAGTGGCACAACGGGCAGGCAGCGAGACGGCCTACCACCAATGCTTGGGCACACATCCAGTGTCTCGAGAAAACGGCAGGGCGAGTGACGAGTCGCCGATTTTGCCACCACCGAATCCAATCCCCCCTGGGGAGGATGAGCTTGTCCGCACCCCCTAGCCCACGTCGAGGGTCTGCAGGAAGGACCACCACAGAGAGGAACGGGCCGCAGCCGAGGCGCGAGCGGATCTGCAAGAAGGGGCAATATCCGTGGACGCTGCCGTCGATGCGACCGCCAACCGCGCCCGCTTTGCGTGTGCAAATGGGCCAGCGCGGGTGAGGCGGACGTTTCACCTCCAAATCACGCCGACCACAAAGCGATGCGAGCTGGAGGCGGTACTGTATCGCGGCGAACCGCATCGAAGAGCCGCGGCTGCTCTTACGGAAAATGCACTCGCAAAGTATTGGACACACGTTCCCCGCTACTCAAGACACCTGAGAGAACCCCCGAGGACACGGGGGAGACGACCATCGTGACCTGCTCCGCGTGCCACGCGCCAACGAGGCCCACAATGCACCGCATGCTGTGGGAGTACTCGGGGCTGGCGGCGGAGAAAAGAGCCCATCTTCCGACGGACATAAGACCCTCCAGAAGTGGGCATCACCTCCTCTGGACCGGGCGCACCCAAAATAGACTGTCATGTGACATGTCCATAGACTTTCTCAAGTACCATGGTCACACACGAAATGATGTAGACGCCCTCACCGCCTTTCCCATTCCCGACTATACCTCGAGTCACCCGGAGGGCGCTACAGGCGCTCATCGGCGTGGTCGCATGTTCACATCGTTCCGTAAAAAGATCGACGTTTTCGCCGAAGTTTCGCCTGGTAGGACCAGAAAGCGCTTTGCATATCAACACCGCTACGGACACTTGTGCTCCGTGACAAGTTTCAAGCAAAAGGAACACCTATTTATCATAAAGCACCAGGACCTGATCGAGTAACAATAGCCCAAATTAGGAATTTTTATGAAGCAGATAAGGAATTCTTGCTAGAAACCATCGACTATAGGAACGGGTACTACAACCACAGTTCCAACAGAATGGAAGGGTGCGAACGCCACCTTCACCCCACAACGGGGAAAAGATATCGCCAAGCAGCAACCTGAGGCCCATCTCCCTGACTTCGAATGCTAGAAAGATCACGGAAAGAATGGTACTGGACAGGCTACAAACGCATATACAAGGACACATACTGCCGCAAAAAATCATTGGACAGAGCTCACCTATCCACGTAGGATGCCTTGCGCTATACGATATATATAATAGCATATATAAAAGGAGGTTAGCATAGCTCAGCTTAAAGCAGTTATGGGCATAGACCTCAAGAACACTTTTGATAATGCAATGCTAGAAGTATTAGCCAAGACTGGTAGCGGGCAACGCATGTAGGTACAATAATGTCAGAAGTTTCCTGGATGGTCGAATGTGCACATTGCATCGGGGAGAAATCAAATCACAGCAATTCCATGGCTCACAACAGGGAATACCACAAGGCTCCGTACTTTCCCCAACTCTTCAACCTTGCTATGCTCTGAATACACAGAGCCGTACAGATAACTGGCGGTCGATTACATACGGCAGCAGAAGAATTTGGACTACAGTGCTCATCGGAAAAGTCGGAACCTCTCACACATAACCCGAGGTAGAAGCTTCCACCCATTGTCATCAAAAACGGAGACGTCTCAATTCCTTGCAAAAAGTTAATCAGGGTACTTGGGCGCTACATTCAAAGCGATGGGGGACGCCATTCTACAACTCAGCACAAACCGTCGGCAAGGAGAAGAAGTCCTGAACATGCATATGATGCGCAAAATCACGAACAGACAAAATGGTCTCAAGGTACAAGACCCCCTACGACTACGGGAGGCACTCCTAATTTAACGAATAAGGTACCATGCACAATACACCAACTTCACCAAAATGCAGGAAGATAGAATCAGCGCTCTGATTAGGAAGGCGACGAAGATTGCGCTAGGAATTCCGATCAACGCCAGCGCCAAGCGACTTCTTGAGACAACAACGCACAATACGCTGGATGAGATAGTAGCTGTCCACAGGTATAACCAGAACCTCAGACTCCAAGCGACAGTCCCAGGGCAACAGATACTTTGCTGTCTAGGGTACACACCCCAGCAGCCTATTATACGCCTGGAACACCTAAACCCACACACGGCCACTCTACTCAAAGTTGCTCCTATACCAGGACAAATGCATTGCCAACGCAACAAGGTCAGAAGGAGCATTCAAGCCAAATATCTGGATAAACAAGAAGCTGCGTACCAATTCAACAGCCACGTATATACACAGATGCAGTAGTAACAGACCTAGCAGCAAGTATAGCGTATGCTGACCTCAAGAGAAAATTGGAGTACCAGAAGTGCATCCCCCGTATGGAATCCGTCTGGGCTGAACTCACAGCCATCGCCACTGCCATTGCCCAAACACTCAGACCTAGTAAGCACACGTAGATAAACACGGATTCAAAAAGCGCCTTTCACCAACTGCTAACCATGGAACGGCGACGACCCATTGCAAAGACCATGAACAACAGCATCAAGGGGGCTGTAACAGTTGTTGCGACGTTGTCATCCCACCGCTGACAACCCATTGCTGCATCCGGGAAGGCCGACCCGAGCCGAGCTCCGTCGCCTCCGACATACGTTTGGTAGCGTGATTTGAAGCGAGCGGCCAGCCAATGTTGGAGCCGTGAGGAAGTCCAGAAGCCGTAGGCAAAACGTAACTTGTTTACTTCATAGCGAGAGGTGAGCCGAAGCCAAAGAACAATGCCCCGACGGGCGAGGTTACAGTACAGGACTCGAGCAGAGTGACAGCCCTGATTCACTGCTCAAACAGGAATGAACTACAGCGCTTGGAGGGGGTCTTATTTATACCCAAAGCGCTAACGGTCGAAACAAGCGTTCTCTCTAGACTGTGCACCCGACACGAATGTCACAGACACACACAACACTCTTTCCAGAGTTCGTGAGCAGTCGGTAGTTGCGGCGCACGCTGAGTCCGAGAGAGAGGAGAGAGGTCTCCGCAGCGGACGCGCGGCCTCCATGTCCTTGGGACAGGTCTCTGCGTGTTGTGTCGGCACGCCATCGAAGTTTGATCGCGCCGATAGATAGGCGCCAGAGATCCAGGCACGTTGCAGCTTGTTTGAATTGTCGGTTGCAAGCGTGAATCACCGACAGGGGGGCCTGCTTGAAAGGCACACGTAGTGGAGGCTTCGCCGCACAGCCGAGGAGTGTTGAAACAAAGCCCAGCGGCGGGCTCATTCGTAACACAGTATACTGGATAGCTGGGCACGAAGGAATATGTCAAAAAACGAAAAAAGCTAATCAGCTAGCCCGAGAAGCTGCAGCCCAGGCTCCTGGCAACCTTGAATCAGACCAAAAGCTCACGGTCCCGACAGGACCTAAGCTGAAGGACCACTCTAAGGGAACGAGAGAACTCCCACAGCCCTCTGACACGCTCACAACTCACAAGACACCAAGCAACCTTAACAAGACAAGCTCGGATGGTCCAGCTAGGCTGCACTAGATTTGGGAGATCCTGATACACCACCCCTTCCTTGCTCCACATGTAACGTCATACACAACACTACAAACACACCTCACAAAGGATGGCTGACCGCAACAACCACCACCGAAACCGGCGTACATCAGGCAGCGGCTTGAAGACATCACCAGAGGTCCTCTGGAATGTGAAGACTAAGCAGGCCTCCGTGCATACATTTAATAAAAATTATCTCTCTCTCTCTAATAATAATAATAATTATTATAATTATGATATAATAATAATAATGGAGCTTGACTGATGCAAAGTCGACTCAGGAATGTAACCCAGCACTGTGACAACCAGTCGGCCACGCGTGGGGAAGGGTGGCGTCGAGGCGGCGACGAAGTCTCGGCTCAGCGTAAAGAAACCTGAGTCGCTTGACCACGTTTGGAAGTGTCGCCGCTTGTACGCGCTGATACCCAGTGTGGAATGAAGTATGAGCGCCTGCAGGGCCGAGTAAAAACGACAACGACAACATGATAGGAACGACAACGACAAAGTGACGAATATGCTGAACGACGAAAGGAGCGACCAGCCACGGCATGTAAGGAATGTCGAGTTTGGGTTCCTGAAGCCGCGACGAAGAAAAGCAAGCGCCTCGGCCCCGCTGCGCTACTTTAGAGCACTGTGCTCGAACCGGCAACACGGCAGCAGGCGTTGGACAGAACTGCTTTTCGCGAGTTTCAGTTGCCGAAAGCTGTCATATATGCCAAGACAACATAGTTGCCGTTTCCCATGCCTATTGTTTGTCCGTGCAGTGGGTGCAGTGGCTGCAGGGCAACATAAAATTGTCAGCGACAAGGTGGTGGACTATTTGGCAACCCGTTTTGTCGATGCCATCGGCGTTTTCGCTCAGTGTGAACTGGTCCTAAAGTTGGCGGGACACACAAAAAAAGTGTTTTGCGGTCTACCCACGATCCTTTAGGAATGCGATATTAACAAATTCTTAAGGATAAACCGATAAACCTTCCAACATTTTTTTTGTCGACGTGTGATCGTGTGACCAGAGGAGACAGAGAGCGGATAGAGGCCAGAACGCGCGCCGCTCCAGCTCTAAGAAATGTACACATGGTGCGGAATCCATCCAACATGTGAATAAGGGGACAGTTTCCAGCACACATGATCAAACAGAGCTATTTCAATAAGAAGCTATATTACATATGCCAATGATGCAACAAATTACTGTAAACGCAGAAAAAAAAAACAATTTGCAGTGTATATTTCGAAAACAATCTCCATTTCAGTGTGCTTACTTAGGTTTATCTGATATTTAGGTTTAGCTTTCCCTAATGCCGGTCCTGGAATGCACACGATGTGTTCATCTGCTTTCAAAAAGTTGTGTTTCAAAAAGCAATTACTCAGCAGCAAATGAAAAACTTCTCTGCTATCAATCCTATACACCAAACCGCAATTAGAATATACAAGCATAGTATGGGACCCCTACACAAAATGTAACATTGATAAACTAGAAAGAATTCAGGGGAAAGCGGTTCGTTTTATCTTTTAGAAATTTCGTCTCATGGACTCTCCATCGGAACTAATGACATTCGACAACATTCCACAACTTCAGTCTATAGAAGAAGGCAACTCCGCTTCGACTTCTCGAATTCCTTGCTTAACCATAAATTTGTGATTGACCGTTCATTGTATTTATCCCCTTTGTTAACAAGAAATACACGACACCAGTAGCCAAGGTCTTTAACACCTTGTTCTTCAAAAACAGATGCCTATTAATTTTCATTTTTTTTTCCCGTACGCAGTGTCTGAGCGCAACTCTTTGTCAGGGCGTGATAGCATGCGTATATTTGTAGCGTTGCGTTCATTTTGTTATTTATATAGGTTCATGATGCAACACAGTCTACTGTTTTGCTCATTTATATTTGTGATTCCCGTCCTTCTTGGACCATGTGTTGCGGTCTGCAGTATACAGTTAAACTTGGATGTAACGAACCGGTATGCAACGAATTCCTGGATTTAACGAAGTTTTTCAATTCCCCAGCGCCAGCCCCATTGAAACCCATGTATTTGCGACCTCTATGTAACGAAGGTGTTGCGGCGGTTAACCTTGGTGTAACGAATTCGCTACGCTGATGAGCCATTGTTTTTTCCGCTTTTTCCGAAAACTCAGCTGCAGAAAAGCACTAATTTAGCGAATTTCTCCTTCACCGCGAACTACCGTGCGTTTCCGCGTGTGAGTACGGTGTCGGTTAGGTGACTACACGCAGACAGGCAGCGCTATACGAGGTGCCTGTTTGTCGGTGATTATTTCTGCTACGAGAAGACGAAAAGTTTTGCATTTCGAAGACAAGTTCCCAATTTTAAGTGTCGTCTCCGCCGGCGAAAAAGAACGTCGCCGCCCGCTGCAGTATCTCAGCTAGCACCCTCTCATTAATTTTGAGTTGGGAAAAGAGCATCAAAGTCCGCGAAAAGTGTGTCCTTTCAGGATAAGTTTGGTCCTTGAAGAGCGCTAAGGTATACCTAAAAATGTCAAAAGCCAGAAGTTGATGCTTTAGTTAGGTCGGTGTGACCTCGCGTTTTTGAAGTGCCACGTACTGACTAATTTCTCGTGGGAAAGCAGCAGACGGAAATCACGCAGTTTGTCACTGGGAAATAAATCCTTGGAGGGTGAGTTGACAATCACTTATGTCTAGCATTTTGGTTTCGTTTCCAGTTCATTCACGCGAGCCTTAACTCGAAACCTGCATGTAACGAAAAATTTTGAATTGTTGTCTCGCCAAGACACGGTCATCTACAGACAGTCACAAACTAACACATTTCCACATGGTACATTACTACACTCAATGCATCCGACATTGTACACATACACTTGTAAATTCTGCATAGAGCCATGCACTCCCTACCACATGGTATGGGAGTGCCGCCGCACACCATCCCTTGCCCCAAATCCCAATCCCTCATTTTGAGCAGTGGGTTGACCAGCTCCAACCCGGATCACCAACAATATCTGGTGGACCGGGCGAGACAGGCTGCCAAGACTCAGGGCTTCCCGGACTAAGGAGGTCCCCCACCTGGCGGTCAACCCGACAACATTGACTGCTCAATTAAATGTTTATTCCTCCTCCTCCTATCAACTTCGTTCAATCCAGGTTTAACTGTATACTGAATAAATAAAAATGGAAGTTGGGCGGTGCGGCCACAGAAGTCGCTGTTCGGGCGCCTCTTCTTCAGGATCAAGGAGTCAAGCGGCCCATTGCAGCCTTCCCCAGCGTCCTTCGCAGTGGTTTGGTGTGTTACACAGACTGCAAGATGCCTACGACGCCGGATGGGACAGACAGCCCTATGTTTGTACGCTGGAGTAAAGCTTGAGACCTTCGAAGTTTCACTCAGCTAATGGACCAGGAAATATGCGCGATCGCAAGTTACAAAGAAAAGTGCTTTGTTTTGCCAACTCCGCGGACTGCGTCCAGCTTCGCAGGTCTTCCCTTTTCAGAGTGGAAGGACACTAAATTTTTTTATGTTAATCTGTTGCGGCAACATAGAATTAAACCCTGGACCTGATAAACTGCAACAGATATTAGATGGTCAAGCAGGTATTAACATTAATTTTGATAACATGTAGTCCAAACAGGCAGTACAGAATCTTGCCCATGATGAATTAAACAGACAAAAGAGAATGCCAACTTTAGTGAGCAAGATTGCCGCATTTTCAAACCTTGAGGCAGTGATGAATGACTGTAAGAAGAGGTGCGAAAGTCAAGAACATGCTATTGACGACTTAAGATCAAAGCTCGATTATCTTGAAAACCACTCTAGGCGATGTAATATGGTCTTTTTTTACGGCATTAAGGACGTAGATCCTAAGGAACCATGATCCCCAGCTGAAAAAAAAAAAAGACACGTTGTGAGTTATGTGCAGCCAAGTTTAACCTACAACTGGAAACACGGCTCAGGCGTCGGCTGCTGAGCCCAGGGACGCGGGTTCAATTTTCGGCCGTGGGGGCCAGTTTTCTGATGGAGGCGAAAAGCCAAAATGCCCGTGTGTTGGAGATTTCGGCGCAGGTTAAAGATCCCCAGGTGGTCGAAATTAATCCGGAGCCCTCCACTACGGCGTGCCTCTTCGCCTATCGTTAAACCTCATTATCGAATCAATTAGAATTGAAAACAATAGAGAGAGCACACATATAAGCTTGGTAAATTCCATCCCAATAAGAAACGGTCTTTCATTGTAAATTTTTCGTCATTTAAGAAAAATCAATATACATTAGGAAGCGCTAAAAAGCTAAAATGTTCTAGCATAAGTGTTTCCGAAGACGTTTAGGAACCTATGCGCCGTAAAAGGTGGATCCTCTGGGAGCTTGCGCAGTCCCTGAAAAGCGACGATTTACGTGTCAACCTTAAGTTCGATGTACTCTACATTGAGAACGCCAAATACGTTTATAATGAAGAGATCGATCAAGTAATGAAGCTTAAGTGACCGCCCGCCAATTCCTCTCCAACGCTATCGTTTCTAGTAATAAACTGCCGTAGTATAAAAAAATAAGATAGCACAATTTGACCACTTAATAAAAAGACAGTGAAGCCTTATCGTCGTCATCGGCACGGAACCATAGTTGAGTGACGACGTAACCAGGGCCGGCCTTACATCATTCGGCGCCCTGTGTGAACTACTGCATAGATTCCCCCCCCCCCCCCTCCCCGTTACCCGTCATACTCAATTTTATAGCTAAGCTGTCTATGTCTAGAACCTAGCAGTCCGTCTCCAACTACAGAGTGATGTAGACAAGAATACTACGCGAGCAGCGCCCGCATTGCAGCGCCCGCTCAAATCCCTGGAATCGTATAACTGTGCGCCACACCTTCGGCCTAAGGGAAAAGTCTTAAAAAATAATAAAAAATGGCTGCCGATTAGCTCAGCTAACCTTTGATATGCAAAACAAAAGCTTGGCTAAGTCTGGTGAGTCTTTGTTTCGCTTGGTTAATCTTTGATGTAGCTGCATTGCCGACAACGTCTAAAAGCCGTTCGGTCCCGTGCAGCGCTCACAGAAGGAGGGCCGGCAAACGCGGCGTTCATTCATGGCGAACGCGCCGTTCCTCTTCGCCGGGCGCGAGACGACTCGCGTAGCTCGAGATGACCCAGCGGCGCATGCGTGGGAAGCTACGTGGTGGTCGGCTGCCGATCATCTAATCGGCCAAAGCGGCGGCGGCGGGCGCGCCGCTCATGGTTGAACAGGACGACTAAAAACGGGGCCTTGTGCGCAGCGCCGAAAGCGGGCTCGGCGAATCCCGTGATGCGCTTCGAGGGCTGTGTCGCCGGGGGTGTGTCTCCGGTCAAAAGGTGAAATTGCGCAACCGCCGCGAAACCGCTGGACGAAAGTAGAAAAGCATTGCTTTAAGAGCCGTCCTAGGAACTCCATTTTTTAATATAACGCGGCTTAATTTTTTTTACCAGATGTCTTCTCAGCAATGACTTTATGCTTCGAGGTGAAGAGGGCTTTATTGGTCTTTAATTTTAAGCTGGCTTTTCCACATTGTGCGTTATACAGTGAAGCACGTTCGTCTACGCAGGGAGTATGATTATAGAAAACGGTTATAACTCCTCTTTCATGGCAGGCATCCCAAAATCAATCACATGAAAATTAGTCGCTAAAACGGCTCTACCACTAAGCGAAATTTCATTTACGTTTAAAAATTAAATACTTGACAGTGGAGTTCTAAATAACAGGGAATCCCCGTCTTTTGTCAACACAAGAGGGAAACGGAAAGCCCATGTTTGTCCGCTGGAATAAAACTCCAGTCCGTCCAAGTTTCATTTATGTAATTAACCAAGAAGTATGCTCAAGCGCAAATTGCAAACAAACGTGTATTGTTTTGTACACTCCTTGGACTGCGCCCCGGTAAAAGCATATATTCTCGGCACCGCAGCTTCGTTGGTCATCCACAGAGCGGAAGGACACTGAATTTTTTTAAAGCAAAAACTTTCTTAGTGCGAACGATGGAGTCCTGTCAGAAGCCTTTCCCCATAGACTGGTTGGCCGACCTCATAAAAAAAAATTAAAGCCATTCCACTCAATGTGAAAGCTGTCGGAAGTACAGAGCAGTGATTCGCCATAATGGGCTGCAGCGCCGTTATCCGATCACTGCTGCCACCCAATATGCATTTCAAATTTCCCGTCTTCGCAGTGCTCGCGCGCCCTGTTCCTGAAACCGCGCCAGCGGGAGTTCTGTTCTTTTTGTGCTTGCTTTAATTTCGTATGCTGGAGCTGTTTTGCGTCATTTCGAACGCGCCATTTTTTTTTTCTTTCGCGGCCGCTTTTGTAGCGTGAGCTACACTGGCCGAGGTTGAGAAGTTTCGCGGGGCTCCTGGGGAGCCGTGCTGCACATGCGCGAGGAGCAGTGACTTTACACGGCGCAGAGAACGTTGCTCACTGCCTGGCGTCTCTCACGCACCCCACGCGCCCAGCGTCTTCGCCGACCTCGGTTCCGCACGTGGCGGCCCGGTCCACTTTATGATCATGCGAGGAGTTGCCGGGTGTGGAACCGATGGCTCGTGCGTCGCGGCAACACCGGCGTGCGCCTGTGGAACCAGCTTAGCTCTGGGACGATTGGTGACGCTTCGCCGGAGCCGCTTGATAAATATAGATGTGTCACATAATGCGTATATGCCATGTGTGTGTCATTGAAGCAGCAGTAAGCATGATAATCAAGCTAATATATAAAGCTAAGAATAACCAGCTGAACCTTAGCTCACGCTACGTATATCATGGCATAGCCGAGCTAAGCCACTGCTAATTTTTTTTCGCTTGCTATCGTAAAATTCCCCAGCGAGCGTTCCAAACTAAATGAACGCGGGGCTGCCGGTTACATACACAGATTTTGCCTGAAACGTATACCTGCAGTTTTCTTTGCGCTAAGCAACGGGTATGACAAGCGACAGCGGTTCACGAGGTTCGAACGGTTGTGACTATTTAAAACGCTGGGTTTTCGAAGCCTCAGCGTGACCCCCTGACGATGGTACACCAGGCTCTACTTGGGTCCGTTATCTCGGTGCGCCGCCTGATCCCGGCAGTCACATCGACCGTTAGCGAGCTACGAAGACAAGTCGAGCCCATAAAGGGCTCTGCACTTAAAATGACAAGAAAAGGTCTTAGGGCCTTCAAGTTTTGATATACCATAAAGTGCTCCTGGAAAAATGTCTTCTCAGCAATGCGTTTGTGTTTCGAGGTGAAGCCGGCTTTTAAAGTATCGATGTAAGCTTGGTTTTTGTAAGCGGGCTTCCCCACACTGCCTGTTCCGCAGTGAAGCATAGTCATCTGCAAAAGGAGTACGATTATAAAAAACGGCTCTTAACTCTTCCGTCGACAAAAGTATCCCGATAGAAATTACATGGCAGTTAAACACTCAGACGACTCTACAAGCGTGAAACCGAGTTTCTATTGTGTTAAAACGGTCAGTTGAAAATCGCGAGAAAGGAACGGTTCTGGATAAAACAAAACATGCGCCGATCAAAAGCGGGAGTACAAAAGTATATATCTCATAAATCACGTATCGGTCTACGTTTAGTTTGTTCGTAAATTCGCTACTGGTGGGCAAAAATTCGTCGCTTTCGCACTTCTCTCAACGTGCTTTAGAAGGGGATGGTAGATTTCGTTATAATTACATTTTGCCATTGATTCTTTTCGTTCTTTTTAGTACGGCGTCTAATCGTAAAACAAAATTGTGCAGCGTGCCTAATCGTAAAAAAAAATCGGTGGCTGAAGGCTCCAATTGGGACCGCAAATCAGTGCGCCAGCCAGAATTAGCTTCTCGTGAATGGCGCCGTGTAAGGTATACGATCAAGTCACAGACCATGTACATTTTATGCTGCTTAAAATGCACAAACGAAAAGAGGTTTGCCAGTGAAAAAAAAGGTTAGTTGTATTAACCAAAATGTCAAACAACTGCAGTTATTCATCAAGAACCTAGCGCGCACTAGCGAAGCCCCAATATTGTCTCATTGACTGCCCGGTTTTGTCTGTCTGATTTTAAACCTTCTGTTGACTGTCTGCTTTTGAGCCTTTACAAGCACCCAACCAGTGTTAGAGGCACGAATACGACGGGCATTAAAACGAAACAAGTAATGCTATTGCTACTCTCAAATAACGGGAGCAGGAATAAGATCTGCGTAGTGAAGGGACCAACAAAGTGCCCGTTTTTCTTTTTTTTTTTTTTCGTAGAATTCGCCCGAAAATTACGAATTCTTCGGCAGTACTATGCACGCGCGCGTCCTCATTGGTTAAGTGTGCTGTGCAGAGAACCACACAGACAAGGAAATATCGTCGAAATGTGGAAGGGGTGGTCTTAGTACTAAATAACTAAAACAATGGGGGCGATAGCTCCAGGTAGACACCCCAGGTAACATATTGACAGAAGGACAAAGTTTCAGGGTTAAATTTGATGACAGTGGAGTGGGAGCACCTCTTGTATTTTACATAGAAACTTCGCATATATTACTTTTATAATCATGAATTGATTCTGTGCTGTATAGAAGTGTCTCGGCTGTGGTCTGAGGTTTGCGCACCACTTTTCCTCACACACATAGGCAAAAGTCGGGACCGAATGATTCCTGTCGATATGAGGACAGCCTCCTCAAATAATGTTGTAGTCCGTGCGAGGTTTGTCAGGGTAGATCAGGTTAGTTAGCCCAATACAAAAATTGGGCTTTTCTTCAGTTTCTTCTGTTTCTCTTTAAGACGTTCGACACACACCAGTAATTTAAGCATTTCTGTCTTTCTTTTCTTTAACAAACAGCCCTGCATAGAAATGTACGTAAGAGGAGACAGTTGTAGCCACGAGCTGCTGTAATAAAGTTTTTCTTCAGTTTGTTTGCAACCAGGGAGAAAGGAGATTTCAATCGAAGACAAATAATTCAAGAGGTGCCTTCCACGGGGCTAAGCCCGTAACGTCAGCCTCTGCTCGATAAATAAAGATTTATTCTTGCTTCTCTTAAAATAAAGCTAACCCGGCCGTTAAAATAATGTTAGACCCCGGAAATGCAACCTCTTTTTCCGAAGTAGACAGACCTTTGTACGAAATTTTTTTTTTCATATCCATGCACCTTCCTTCTTTCTTTTGTGCAATAAATACATACATACATACAAGTAACAATAGTAGCAAAAAAGTCGTCCTAAATTTGCTCAAAAATAAGGTCAATTCAATTTTTTTCGTCATTTCTTTCTGCCTTAAGTGTAGCTTACTTTCCGGGCCGATAACTTCGCGAAAAGGCGCCCAGTGCCAGCTCAACCCCGCACTTTCCGCGATTTCTAACCCCTCGGTTGAGCAGTGGCAGGGAGAACTGGCCAGCTCGAGCGCCGAAGAACAGCTTCGGCTGATTCACCGGGCTGAGACGGCTGGACGCTCCACCGGGGTCCTGGACTGAGGAAACTTGGCTATTTTTTCGTTAATACAGCTCTCTCTCTCTCTCTCTCTCTCTCTCTCTCTCTCTCTCTCTCTCTCTCTCTCTCTCTCTCTCTCTCTCTCTCTCTCTCTCTCTCTCTCTCTCTCTCTCTCTCTCTCTCTCTCTCTCTCTCTCTCAGCGGCGTAAGTTTTGTTCTTGTTCCAGCATTTTGTTTAAGCATAAGTGTCAGCAGGCAAAATTTACACTTGAGTTAGCTTTGTGAATGCGGCCTCCCGCAGCCTGAGGATCCTCAGTTGGTTTCACGGAAGGCCAATTCCACCTTCGCACCCTCGTTTCGGGTGTGAAATCGTGGGTCCATGTTTCTCAGTACAAGCTTAATAATTTGCGATCATTTGGACACAGGCGTTTTTTCCCTCACTTCAAAAAACACCTCCCGCGTAGTCTCTTCTTTTGATGGATGGAAGACAGAGCCGGGCGGAGAGAACAGGGAGGGAGAGGGGGGTGGCATTCAGTGCAGGTCAGCGCCTCCTTCGTGTGCTACAGGACGGACAGGAATAATCACAGGAGGTGGGCGGGGATGTTTATTTTAGTTGAAAGTCCATTCCAAGTCCTATTGCTGTTCCTTCCAGAGCGTGTGAGACAGTCTGGTGTCAATTAAAGCTTTATCTTTAATAATAATAATAATAATAATAATAATAATAATAATAATAATAATAATAATAATAATAATAATAATAATAATAATAATAATAATAATAATATCTTTAATTAATAATTATCGGTGTGTAATTTTTACCGCCCACCGGCTTCTTCAGTTGATGTTTTGTCTCAGTTTACTTCTGCGGCTGAAGCAATCGAAAGAGATCACAGGTAGTAGCCGGTGACTTTAATTTACCGGATCTCGACGAGCAGCACCAACCTGCGTTTCCCGGTGCAACTAGTGGCCATAGTACAGCCATCATAAATTTTATAAGTTTTCACTCACCCAGATTGTCTTGAAGCCAATTAGGGAAAAACACGTTCTAGACCTATTCCTTACAAATGAACCTGAACACGTAAAATCCACCATGATTATCCGTGGAATCAATTACCACAAAGCTGTTCACTGTGCATTGAACTTCGAGACTATAAACACGTATAGCAAAAAGGCAAGGCAAGCTTTTGATTACCGAAAAGCTAACGTAGAGGAAATTAATAAGGCACTAGAGAGGTATTTTATCGTTTTTGAAACATTAGCAGACACCCTTCCCGTATCAGAATTGTGGGAAATATTTAAAAAAAGAAAGTTTTCGAGTGGCGGGATCGCTTTGTACCATCTTGGTTGTTAACGGAAGGACGTAATAAAAGTAAGCCATGGTACGCAAAAGAAGTGCACAGGTTGACACAAACGAGACAAAGAGTCTTTAGAGAATTCAGGCGCAATCCCTCAGTAGACAACCTCAGAAAAATTAAAACAATAGCCAAACAAGTCAAGAATTCAGTTGACAAAGCCAAATTGCGTTTCTTTGATTCATTTCAATCGCGTATTAGCCAGAATTCAAAGGAAATATGGAAACACATCAAGCGCAATAAAAAAGATACCGTTTCAATGCCACCGTTTGTGCTCGGTAACAATACTATTGAGGAAGCTCTTGACAAAGACGAATGCTTCAGTTCCTCCTTTACATCGGTGTTTTCTTTGCCGGAGGCGTTTACTGACGAAAGGAGAATATGTGATTTGGGAGTGTCAAAGCCTATGGAAGAAGTGATATTTGAGTTTCGTGAGTACAATACCCCTTCCCTTGAAGGCTTAAATACATCAAAAGCAACGGGTCCTGCAGATTTGCCGAATACTTAGCTAGAATCAGTAGCGCATTATATAACGCCAGATTTTAAAATAATATTTGGTAAATCGGTGCAATACCATTCCCTCCCTGCAGATTGGAAAATCGCCTCTATAGCCCCTGTTCACAAATCTGGACCTCGTAATGTGGTTTCAAATTACCGTCCCATTTCTTTAACTTGCGTGTGCTTCAAAACAATAGAGCATATCTTGTATAGCGCGATTGTGAAACACATCAGTGATAACAACCTATGTAACCCTTTCCAGCATGGCTTCCGAAAACGATTATCATGCGTAACCTAGTTGATCCAATATACTCACGATATTGCCCACGCACTAGACAACCGAACGACAGTCGATTCTGTTTTTCTAGATTTTAAGAAGGCATTCGACACGGTTCCTCATAAGCTATTAGTTAAAACGTTAACGTCCTATGGTATCCAAACCAAGATACTTTCCTGGAAATCTTAGTATTTAAGTAACCTATGTCAGTCTGTTGTTGTAAACGGCGCGGCATCAGATACACCAGATGTAACGTCAGGAGTGCCCCAAGGGTCAGTCTTGGGTCCTTTATTACTCCTTCTCTACATAAATGACATCAGCAATAACATCACCTTATGCACACGACTGTTCGCAGATGATTGTGTATTGTACAGGAAAATGACCTGTGAAAATGATCCTCATATATTACAAAACGAGCTGAAAATGATAGATGAATGGCGCGAGAAATGGGGAATGCAACTTAATCTAAATAAAACTGTCTGCCTTACCTTCTCAAGATAGCAAAAAATAAAATCGCTTGCACAATCAAAAGCGTTCCCCTAAAATCAGTTTACGAGTACAAATATTTGGGCGTTTACTTCACTCCTACGCTTTGCCGGCATCGGCATGTCGATTACACCGTATGCGTAAAGCTTGTAGGTCTCTGGGTTTCCTGCGGCGCAATAAACTAAGTTACCACAGGCAACACGCTAATTATTGTACAAATCTAACGTGAGGTCGATATTAGAGTACCCTTTCGTCGTGCGGGACCCCACCCCCCAACGGTTCTTGACAAAAATAAATTAGAAATGGTACAAAGCCTTGCAGCCCGGTGTGCCATTGGTAAGTCTCTTAGGAACGCAAGGTTTAGCGCAAGTCACTGCAAAGAGATTTGAAAGTGAGAGCCACTTGAATATCGAAAGGCAATGGTTCCTTTAAAATTATTTTACTCCATTTACTATCCCCAAATTGACATTATCCGCGATGATTGCATTTTTACACCTGACTGCGTATCAGCGCGAATGGATCACACCCGCAAGGTGCGTGAAATTCGATGCGAGACATCAGCGTCCGCAAACTTTTTTTTCCCCGAAAACAATACACCAATGTACTCTCATTTATCTTTAACCTTGCGATCGAACAAGCAGTTTTCCCTTCACGAATGCAAACTGCGAAAGTTATTCCTACTTCATAAGAAAGGTAAAAAGAATGAATTTGGTAATTACCGTCCTATCATCTATTCTCCCAGTATTTAGAAAAGGATTTGAAAAACTTATTTTGTTAAGACTTCCCAATTTTGCTAACAAACACAAAATCTTCACAAACTCGCAGTACGGTTTTATACCCTCGCGCTCTACTGAACAGGCCCTAATTACACAGAAGGAATTTTCTTTTAGAATCACTAGAAAAAATAAATGTCGCACTTGCCCTCTTCGTAGATTTTACGAAAGCCTTCGACTCTCTATCGCATTATATTCTGTTTAAAAAGCCAGTGCATATGGGCTTCGCAGGTACGTGTTACTCCTGATAAAGTCATATTTGAGCCAACATCGCCAATATGTTCAGATTAATTCCTCAACTTCTGCAATAAAACCAATCATGTCTCGAGTACCGCAAGGAAGTATATTGGGACCGTTTTTGTTCAATATCTACATTAATTATATAGTTACTGCTACCCCACAGGCCAAACCTATTATTTATGCCGACAACACCACCCTTCTATTCTCTGGACCAAACTACGCTAATTTAGTAACTATTGCGAATCAAGCATTGCTGACGCTGGAGAAATGGTCCGACAACAATAAATTAACAGTTAATGCGTCTAAAACAAAGGCTGTGTTCTTTTTCGCTGAAAATAAGCAACCACTGTGGTGGACAACCTGGAGTAAAAATACTAATCTACCACTCTCTTTTTCTATCTCATCTAAATTATTGCCAACTTGTCTGGGGCTTGACAACCCAGACAAACAAACAAGAAATATTTATTTTGCAAAAAAAAGCGTTGAGAGCAATTTTCAATATTCAAATAGACCAATCCACGGAATCGGCCTTGAATACCTTAAATAAATTCAGTATTCCAACTATGTACGAAATAACTTTATTCACGCCTATAGAAAAGCTTCCCGTTCCCACAAGCAAAACAGTTTTCTTCAATTAGCAAACCTTACCGAGCGAAATCTACGTTATCCTACACGACAATCTGAAAAATGGATTGTGACATGCTCTAGAACAAATTATGGCTCACAGATGTCGTCTTTTATTCTACCCTCATTGCTAAACCGGTCGCGTAAACATAACGTGGATACCACGTATTCTAATCTACAAGATATTAGTTTGCTCAGAAGTTGACTACAAACTCATTCACATTTTTTTTGGATGTGCAGTAATGCGGCCCCTTTTTGTCTTTCGTTGATTTTTTTTTTGTCTCGTTTACTTGTTGTCTGAAGTGCTGACCACCTTGTCTTTGCTTTGTACCGGATGGGGCCAAGAGCTAGTCAAGATGTCTAGTAAAGCTTTCCTCCTTGGCCCCGCCGCTTTATACGAAAATATCTGTATATATAGATGTTCATAAGTGGAAATAAAGAATTCATTCATGGGGCCAAGAGCTAGTCAAGATGTCTAGTACAGCTTTCCTCCTTGGCCCCGCCGCTTTATACGAAAATACCTGTATATATAGATGTTCATAAGTGGAAATAAAGAATTCATTCATTCATTCATTCATTCATTCATTCATTCATTCATTCATTCATTCATTCATTCATTCATTCATTCAAATCAGTATTGTCACCAATCAGTTACCTGCATCCACAGTTACGGGACAGCCTGCGGATGCATTTTACGCTTTGATGTTCTTGTTAAAATTTTTGCACTAATGCACAATTGTTCCCTGCGCATTTATTGTGTGCTCAAACTGCGTTTTATCCTGATATGGTTATCAATTACCTTGTACTTTTACTTATTCTTCTTTTAGGGGTGAAGTCCCTTAGGTGCTGGGGATGTTGGTGACTCCTGTCGTCGTCGTCGTCGTAATCGTCGTCGAAACCGTCGTCTTATGTAGTCACAGTACTAAACACCGAGAAACTCGCTTACGCCTCGCGCTAGAAGAGGGGGCTACCGAGTTCGAACGCTCTTCACATCGGTTCCCCGATTTTTCGCCTTCAACGTCGGACCAGCTGGTTCCTCCGCCTTCAGCCTGGCTCCAGCAGAACCGGCAAGTTCCCCGACACGTGTGGATGCCACATTTTAGCTATTTACCTCGTCTGGACATTACCTATGATGAGAAATTCTGCGACCACGTTGAAAGTGTCTGCTAGGCTTACTCAGGCCTAGCAACCCGAAGTGAGCGCACGCCGCGCGCCCAGCCAGCCAGCAACATCTCACATGGAAAGCATCGTTGAAGGTGTCGACATCGACCCAGCGGAGCTACAGCAACCGGGATGGGCTAATATACGACGCAAGCAACAAGCCCGAGCCAGCCCAGGCGGAATCACCAACGGCAGTTACGCGGCGGCCACTTCCACCGAAGACAAGCCACAGCGCAAGCTCCGCAAGCAAGGACCAAGTAAGCCCCCTATTACTCCGCTGCCGGACTCAGACATTAAGATTGTGCTTAGGCCACGAGGCGGGCTAGCCCTAGTATCGGTTTCAATCGCCACGCTTGCAGACCTGATTACGAAGTTTGCAGGCCTGAACGCCAACGATCAGGATCAAGTACGCATCCACCCGAGGGCAAACTTCATCGTCGTCAGCACTCCCGATGAAGATCGAGCCAAGAAATACACCAGTATTTCCTACCTGGAGCTCAACGGGCAGCAATACCCAGTGGCAACTCATGTTTCCGCACCGGCGAATACCGCACTCGGCGTGATATTCGATGTCCCCAGCACTGACACAGCAGAACAGATTGTGCACAGCCTAACGCATTACAACCCAGACCTTGGAATACTAGACGCGAGGAGGCTCAACACATCTAATATCGTGCAGATCCTGTTTGACGGAACAAGAGTGCCATTTTGGGTTCGCTACCGAGCGGCAACGTACCGCTGCAAACCGTTCAAAAGGAAGACAGAAGCTTGCACCAAATGCTGGCGCCCCGGCCATCGCCAGGACGTCTGTCCAACAACTCAAGCGCTTCCACGATGCGCGCTGTGCGGACTACCGAATCCAACGGACAATCACCCATGTGTCCCTAAATGCATAGTATGCGAGGGTGCCCATAACACCGGATCACCGGAATGCCCGCGCCGCTTCCAGCCTCAACGCAAGCCCCTCACCTATGCCCAAGCAACCATCAATGCTGCGCTCTCCTCGGCTGGCAATCTCCTCGGAAAACGACACAATTCGACGCCACCCTTCCACAACTTAGGGGAGCCAGGCAAGCACAGCGTGCAAAAGACAAAGCAAGATCAAGAACAGCGACCTGTCAACCAAACAGCCAAGGTGAGCTCCCCATGCTTCTCCTCAAACTGCTCGCTGCAAACACCCACTTCTTCCCCAATCCCAATAGTCCCAGACTCCTTTTTGCGAGAGCTGCAAACTATACGTAGAGAGCTGTCCCAGCTACGCCAAGAAAACGAAAAACTTAGACAGGAGAACAAGGCTCTTAAGCAAGCTACGCATCAGTCATCGGAACCCTCCCCTACTCTCGCTTCCCAGCCATGCTCTCCTCCTCCCAAACGTAGGGCCATTCAGACAGCAGTGCCGTCGGACGAGGGACCAGAGCCCACAGAGGACAGACTGGTCGCGGTTGAAAGAGCATGTCAAAGCGCTCTAGCCGAGCAAAAGGCTGAATACATTCACCTTCATCAGACACTTCTGACGAACCAGGCCACCATGCAGGCCACGATAGAGTCGATACGTGCTGAATTGCACAAAACCGTCGCGGACCTGGCAACAGCCTTGGGCGTCTCGGTAGCCCCTCAAGCAATACCACAACCCATGTTTGATTTAACGCATGACCCAAACCAAAGCCAATAATACGCTACGTGTGTGGCAGTGGAACTGCCGGGGATACAAGCGCAAGCGAGATGCCCTAATGCTACATATTCAATCCCAAACTAGAGCTCCCGACATAATCGCCATACAAGAAGCGGGGACAGAAGTTAAATTGCCCGGCTATAAAGGCCTTCAGGGCTCTAAATCATCCCCTACAGCCATGCTCGTGCAACGGAATCTTACGGCAGAGCTTATCCAGCTCGATGAACTTGAGATTCCACACGATCTGGTTAGGATATTTCCCCGCTGCAAGACAGACCCCAGTTATTTCATCCTAAATATCTACAGCAGCCCGCGAGCCCATCATCACAGATTCGGTTCTCTTTTTGCAGCAGTTAAAAGGAAAGCAAACGGCAATCCAATAATTGTAGTAGGTGACTTCAATGCCCCCCATACTGCCTGGGGATACTCGTACACTACAAAAAAGGGCAGACTGCTGTGGGAACAAATTCAAAAGTGCCACCTCACAACTGAATCCGACCCATACACGGCCACTAGAATAGGCACTAGTGTTCAGCGTGACACTACACCAGATCTCACGCTTACAGCCGGGATCACACACGCACACTGGTTATGCACGGAGCACACATTAGGCAGTGATCACTTCATCATTCAGACCGAGATTACTACCGCGCAGCAGCTAGTAACACCACCCAAACACGCCTACATTACAGACTGGGATAAATTCCGCAAAATTAGAACACAGCAAGCTAACGATGATGTGTCCACAGCAGCAAACATAGAGACTTGGACCCAAAAGATAATTCAAGACACCCATGCAGCCAGCAACAGAGTAGACCCAGAAATACCATCCTGCCGGGTTGATTCACGACTCCAGCACCTCTGGCAAGCCTACCGCAGCATGCAAAAACGGTGGAGGCGAAACAAGCACAACAGAACCCTTCGCCGAAAGATTGCGGATTTACAAATCACGATACAGCAATACACGAAGCAACTAGCTCGAGAACAATGGCATGATATCTGTGATAAACTAAAAGGAGCACTCAGTATGAAGAAAACATGGGTTCTTCTTCGACACCTTCTTAATCCCCTACAAAATAAGACAGATCAATTTCATCACATCCAGAAGCTCATTCACAAAACTCCCGGCTCCTTGACAAATCTCATTAATAAGCTCCGAAAAATTTATATTCCGGAGGGCGAACAAACAACTCTCCCAGACTATCGTGGCACAGAAAATCCATCACTAGATGAGGACATCACCGAGGCAGAAGTTAGGAATGCTATTCAGAACATTAGACCTGGCTCAGCACCGGGCCCGGATTCCATAACTAACAAGATGCTCCGCAATCTGGATGATTCATCTATCGCAGACTTAACAGCTTACTACAATTACTATTGGCGTAAGGGCGAACTACCTAAGGAATGGAAATCAGCAAAAATCTCTTTTATCCCGAAGCCAGGCAAGCCCATCGCCTTAGAAAACCTTAGACCGATTTCATTAACGTCCTGTGTTGGCAAAGTGTTCGAGCATATCATATTAGCTCGCATTACTCAACATATAAACCAAACCAATGCGCTGCCGTGTGAAATGGTAGGGTTTCGCCCAAAACTGTCCACTCAAGATATCTTGCTGCAGTTATCGAACGAGGTCATCCAGCCGACTAGCAAGGTAGATACTACAGCACTGCTGGCCTTAGACCTAAAAAAGGCCTTCGACACAGTGACACACGTTGCTATCCTTACTGGCCTGGCATCTATTAATCCTGGACACAGAACGTATAACTACGTCAAAGCATTTTTGACGGCGCGTACCGCAACAATACGGATTGGTCACAATGAAGATGGTCCATTTAATCTAGCAAGCAGAGGCACTCCTCAAGGAGCCGTTATTTCACCCCTCCTCTTCAATCTGGCTCTCCTTCGCCTAGCACACGAATTGAGACAGATTCCAAATCTCCGTTTTAGTTTGTATGCTGACGACATTGCGCTCTGGGTCACGGGGGGTAGCGACGCGCACATCGAAAGCACCCTTCAGGCTGGCGCAGACGTGGTCTCAACTGAGGCTTATAAGGCAGGCCTCGTGTGCTCTCCCACGAAATCAGAGCTTCTCATTCTCCCTCCCAAAAAGACAGCATCTGCAACCTCTAAGTTCGAAATTCTGGTACAAGGTCACCCCGTTCCTCAGGTACCAAAACTCAAGGTGTTAGGCCTCATTATTCAGCAGAATCGAACCAATTCGGAACTCATAAGGCAATTAAGTGCCCAAGTAGACCAGCTGATAGCACTCATCAGAAGGGTGTCCAATCGAAATCGAGGTCTGGGCGAGAAAGACAGACTCAGCCTCGTACAGGCATTTTTCATTAGTAGGCTCGTCTATACCTTGCCCTACATTCGCGCTAGCAAAACGGAGCTAACTAAAATCAACTGCCTCATTCGGAAAGCATATAGGGCGGCTCTGCAGCTACCTCAGCATGCTTCCACTGCCCGGCTTAATAATCTTGGGGTCTACAATACTGCTGAGGAGCTCATCGAGGCGCACCTCTCCTCACAGCGGGAACGCCTAGAGCGCTCACCACCAGGTCGAGAAATACTTAAGGCGCAGAATATCCCTGTCTCAGACCTGGTGCAGGAGGAATGTTCCATCCCGACAGATGTCCGAGAGCATCTTATCGTTCGGCCTCTGCCCAGGCATATGCATCCGGTTTACAACGCACCACGACGACTCTCAAGGGCTCGAGCCCTCGCCCGACAGCTACCCATCCGGCCCGATATCGTCTACGCAGATGCCGCAGAATACAGGCACCGAAATGCCTACGCGGTGGCAGTTATCAACCACCCGCACTCCCCCCCAGTTAATGCAATCACCATCCGCACTGATTCACCAGCTAAGGCGGAAGAGATGGCAATCGCTCTGGCTCTTACTTGTCGGCCACAACCTAGAATCATAATCTCAGATTCGAAACTGGCCATTCTAAATTTTGCACGAGGCAATATCGCCTCGGATGCGCTCCAAATTCTCCAACAAAATCCACCCACTATCTCTGTGGAACTCGTCTGGGCCCCTGCCCATGCAGGGCTACAGGGGAATGAGGCGGCACACATGGCGGCCCGAGAGCTTACACACCGGGCCGGCATGAGCCCCTTTCCCCACCACGGCGCCAGGTCCACCAGAGACAAGCTGATCACTTTTAACGATATTACAGAGCACTACCGTCTCTCCCGTCGTATCTACCCACCATCCCATACATCCCTTCCACAACATAAAGTGCGAACATGGAGACTCCTTCAAACGGGAGCCTTCCCAACGAGGTCCCTTCTCCACCACATTCGCCCGTCAGAATTCCCCTCTCCCGAATGTCCCCTCTGTGGTGCGTATGCATCACTCACCCATTGCATGTGGGAATGCCCTCAAGACCCTTTCCCCCCAATCACCAGCAGCGAGCAGTGGGAGGAGGCGCTGGGCAGCTCCGACCTGGCCACCCAGGAGCTCTTGGTTGAACGAGCTGCTTTAGTCGCCACCAGCCTGGTGGCCACCCCGTCTCCTTAACCCATCTGTTCATAATAAAGTTTTCTCTCTCTCTCTCTCTCGCTAGAACGTAACGCGTACAAAAAGACGCCGGAACACTCCTTTACGCCTCGCGCTATAGCGGCTACGTAACGCGTACTAAAAAAAAAAAAAACACCGGGGAACTTGATTACGCCTCGCGCTGGAGTCGCGTACTAAAAATACACTGGGACACTCCTTTATGCCTCGCGCTAGAGAGCTTCGTGCTTCACAGACAACAGACTTATACAGCAAAGCTCTATACCTCTACCCCCAACGGTTTCATCTCCGTTGGCAAAAATGTCAAGGCGCCAAGAATGCACTTATACACTGCATGCTTCGCCCCTCCCAAGATTTCACGTTAGTGGAGATTAACCGGGATTTTGTTGTTGTTGTTGTTGTTGCTCTTGTCGTCGTTGATACAGTGTGTTATCTTTCATGTGCGGCAGCAACTGAGTGAAAAGCAAGGGAGGGAAGCGGCGCAGCCTTTTCTCCGTATATCATTTGAAACTCTCTGATATTCGTACCACTTTGTGCTGTGGCTGACAACTGGGAGTTGCGAAATATGAAGAGCATGGCGCATATATTCTTTTCTTCTTCTTTTTTCCTCTCCTCGTGTGATGTATCTTGCAAAGGCCTCGTGGCCTCTGGAACGTATTCTTTGGTTATCAATGTGACTCGTTGATGGATTTCTTTTTGTCACCCCTCCTCCCCCCCCCCCCTACTTTAATACAAGAAGGTGCTGTGGGTACCAAATTACGGAAATAAAGAAGAACCTCCGTATCGTCGTTCAGATTACTCTAAACGTGGCATTTTCTATGGCTGGCTGTCAGGAAATACGGGCTATGTTTAACTCCCTAAGAAAAAAACTAATAAACATAAAAGTCCCAGGGCTTTCTGGACTAAGGAGGCCTCACACCTGGCGGTCAACCAAACAAGTTTGCAACTGCTCCAATAAACATTAATCCTCCTCTTCCCCTCATTTGAGTAAAAACAAATACCATGCACGCACCCATATGTCCTAGCAAATATGCGCACCTAACCCCACCAACCGCACTATCAAAAAACGCTTTTTGAAGCAGAACGACGACATCTAAACCTTTAGCAAAACTAGATGGTCCGCGTAGAGCTTACTCCTCATGCTAAACCATTGTCTTAACGCAAATATACCTCAACGGTGTTCCTCACGGGAGGAGCAAGAGGGCGAGGGGAAGGGCGTGGGGATGGGAGGGAGAGAGAGTTATACGTGGCAGGGGAAGAAGAAATATCGCCTGTCGACGTCATTATCAGCAAAGCAAGCTCATACGCGACCTCCTTTTTTTTTTTTTTTTTTTTTTTTTTACTGTGCGCCCTGCTGTGGGATTGCAGTTCACTCCCACGGAGTTGGCTCGGTGAACACCTCCTTCAAACTTCCAAAAACAGAAAAAAAAAATCGACGTCGCGCCGTTTTAACGGCGACGGCAGTGAACTTGCCATAAAACGACCGGCGCGTCCGACACTGCACACGCTAGTGCATAATTAATTCACTGCTGCCCGTTCCACCGAGCGACATGCTTCGTCTACACCTTTTACATAAATTGTGAGGGCGCCGTCTACATGTGCCGCTGACTCTTTCCGAGGTGCACGGTGCATTTGGCTCTCTTGGTAATCAACCGCGCGTGCTGGGTCGACACAGCCGAGAAAGACAGAAAGGGGAAGGTAGATGAAACAGATTAGTAAATCGAAGACAAGGAGGCGTATATTCTCAAACGTGCGAGAAAGCACATATTTGTGAAGTAAGAGGAGTTGTCAAGAGAAAGAATTCTTTCAGTCAACTTTCCCAGCTTTTGACTTTTTTGCATTTGTAAGGACATGGCCCTTCCTCGGGTCGGTCGTTTGACAGGACAGCGATATAAATAAATAATGCGCGCGCGGACGGCCAAAGTGCGCCCTAAAAACCAGGTCGTATTTTATGGCGCCAGGATCCTTGTGTGTGTGAGAGAGAGAAGGCTCTTTATTAAAAAAGCAGAGTGTTTTACCGGCGTTTGCAATCGCGTGCATGCGTATCTGCTAGGTATATGGGATGTAGGGGGAAAAAGGCCCTAAAAACAGGTGGGCAAAAAAAAAAAAAAAAAAAACTGGCGTGGCTTGACGTGCTTGACAGACTATTTTTTCAGCTTGTGTCACAGGATTCACTGTTTTAAAATGTGACCAATGTCCTCCAAATAGGAAAATAAACTTTTTAGAGCCTGCTTTGAAAGGCGAGTCCATGGCCGTAGGACAGTCTTCAAAGTTACTGGGCGTGCAATATCTTCAAAAATACAGGATGTTGGTGCCAAGTATAGGCCACACATTCTAATAAAATATGTTCAACGGTTTCTACAGAAGAACAGTTGCCACAGTACGGGTTGTTCATTAGCTCTTGAGGTGAAAAGCTGTTGGTGTAAGCCGAGTTCAGTCGTAGCGATTGTATAATGTTTCTAGGCTACGAGGGAGCTGTCTTGGAAGTCTTGCTTTCAACTCCGGGTCAACTGCGTGCAAAAGACTTGGTTATTCTGTTGGTTACACTATAGCTTACACACGATTTAGTTTCAGCCACCTCCCGATAGAAGGAAAGAAACACGATAGGAGTTTTATAAAATAAAGTAAAAAAAAAAAAATCCCCGGCCCTTTCTACTAACGTGAAAGCTGGGGAGGGGCGAATTATGCAGAGTATTCAAATATTGTAAGACTCTCTTGCCACACGGTGCGCGTTGATTGGGCGCCGGAGAAGCGCAGGTGGGAGGGGCATCGCGCGCTTGCTGTGGCGGTGGCGTCTTCTCTTGCGTTGAACCAGATTCAAGAAATTTGCACGCCCCGTTCGCCCCAGTTTGGAGTAGTGGCAAGTGTCAACGCGAGTGCAGTGCAATGCCCGCGCCTCGCCCTCGGGGTGAGTCACACAAAGAGAATTTATTATAAAACACATATCAGCGCGCAGCGAGTTGTGGTAACAGCGCTGCTCTAGAAACCGAAAAAAAAAAAAACAGTTTCCAAGTACTCCGGGCAGTGAACACTTCGCAGGACAAATGTCTATGGTGGTGAAACAAGCTACTCCGAAATAAATCCATAAAAAGTTCACATGTGTTCACAGAAAGAGTTCAGAAACTCGTTGAAAGTCAGTACGGCACAATAGTGATGCTCAGGATGTTGTTCTTGACCGCTATGAAACGCGTGGACCAGCGTAACAGGAAGGCTTCTTCACCTATAACTGCCAACTCATTCATAAGGATTGACCGCACACGCCACAACAATGGAAACATCGCCCGTTGCGGTCGGGCGCGAAGACACGCGGCACCACGATTTCGCCATAATACGAATGCACCAGCACACATCAGGAAGTTCACCAACTTGTCATTTGAACGTGTGCTCATTCTAAGTGTAACACCAAACAACCTGCTTAGCACAGATAAAAACATTACCGCTACACGACACTGAAACAAGGCATGTTCCAATGTTTCACATCAGTTCTGTAATCACCGAGGCCCCGGCACCAGGCTAGTATGCCTTTTCTTGCTTCGACGGACCACCTGACCCGATCAGACAAATAGTGTCGAGAGCCGGTGGGTATTTGAGTGTAGCACAAATTATAACCAGTCTATACAAACAGCTTCTGCTTGTGCTTGGCGATTGCTGAAGCAGACAGGGAGCGTTCCAAAAATCTATAAATCATGTCAGTTTATTTTGAACTGGTTTTATTCATTAACCACGGTTCTTTTAGTACGCGTTACGTCCTAGCGCGAGGCGTTGGAAAACAAGCGTCCCAGTGTTTTGGTACCGTAATTACATGAGACGACGACGACAGGAGACGCTTTGATGCGCCAACCACTCAATATAGTGAAAAAGCAGCCTCATTCCTGCACAAGGCGTTTTCCAATGAGCCACTTGAATGTCCTACACTGTCGGCATGTAAACCTTTAGTAGGCTTCAGAGTACGCACACAGGATTCAGAGTAGAAGCCCAAGTTTCTTGTGTACATAGTCGACCCTCGCAGTGTTTAAGCTATAAGTAACTTGATTGATTCTTGATTGCCTGGTATGCCCCAGCCTGCGCCGCAGACGGCAGCATCTGAAGCAACGAACGGGCGCCGCAGCAGCATACATCATACAGTGCTATTAAGTGCACAGCACTTTAGGGGCTCGCTTTGTCGTCGTAGCTCGCTGTCACAATGTCGCGCGACTGCCGTAATCAGGCGGCACAGCGAGATAACGGACCCAAGTAGAGCCCCACGGCGTCATGGCGTAACACAGAGGCTTCGAAAACCAAGCGGTTTATATAGTCATCAGCGCTCGAAACGCCTAAACCACTCGTGCTTGTCATACATCTCCCCGTTTTTTAGAGCAATAAACTGCAGATACATTTGAGGCAAAATCTGTGTTTTAAGTGCGAATGCACTTTATAAGCGACCCTGAATTCCGGCGACCGCCGTCCGTCCACATAGCAACAGCTGCGGGTGCGCGCGCTCCTCGTCTTCCTTGGCAACGGGGGGAGATGGGCGCGCGCTGCCTGGCCGCTGACATGGCACATACCCACGTGGGGGATTGGCCAGGAATCTCCTCGTTTTCCTTGGCAACGGGGGGAGATGGGCGCGCGCTGCCTGGCCGCTGACAGGGCACATACCCACGTGGGGGATTGGCCAGGAATCGGGCGTGAGAAGGGCTAATGCACCCGCTTAAAGGAGTACTGACACGAAATTTCGAAGCTGAGATCCGCTCTAGCAATCAAGTACAACGACAACACAAATAGGTGTCTGTGCATGGCACATACCCACGTGGGGGATTGGCCAGGAATCGGGCGTGAGAAGGGCTAATGCACCCGCTTAAAGGAGTACTGACACGAAATTTCAAAGCTGAGATCCGCTCTAGCAATCAAGTACAACGACAACACAAATAGGTGTCTGTGAATAAATGCATCTTTCTTTCTTTGTAGTTGTGTGTGTGTGTGTGATCTCTCTTTCGCGAACATTACCGAACCGCGCAAATTCAACTCGTGCATTCGCACTTTCACATTCTTCCCCTCGGGGAAATGCGGGGAAATTTTTTTAACCAGCAGCCCCCGCGTCCGTTTAATTAGGTACGCCTGTTGTGTTGGTTTTTACGATAATAAGCGAAGAAAGTGGCCGCCAAGAACGACGCGTTCCAAACTGCGCAGTAGCCGGCACGTGCGAGATCCCGCACGCGCTCTTCCGGGCAGGGGGCGCGCGAGCACTGCGAAGGCGGGAACTTTGAATTGCATTGGACAAACCTCCGTTCAATTGATCAAGAGAGGAGTGAGACAGGGAGGCGAAGAGCGTGATTGGTGGTAGCAGTGAGTGGATAGACGGCCCCACAGCCCGTTATGGCGGATCACTGCTCTGCACTTCCGACAGCTTTCACGTTGAGTGGAACGGCTTCGATTTTCTATGTTTATGCATTCCTTTGCTATAGAATAACAGCGGCAACTGTCTGGTATGCATCGGGGGTAGGCATGACGTTTCACCTTGAGGTCTTACGACGTGAACCGTGAAGCATTAGCCACAACTCAACGCACTTTTTTCCTATCAATACTGGTTGGCGACGTTAGGCAGCAATTCGTGACGTTAGGCCTAGCGCCCCATGTTTAGGCGTAATGTTGTGCTTACGATGTGCCAAGCAATGTCATACTTATACGCTGAGCTGCGGGCACAGGCTGACGGTTGTTTCAAAGCGAAAGCTTTCTTAGTGGAAAGCTTTCTTAGAGAACACACACACAGCGCTCGTGTGTGTGTTCTCCCTCGCGTCCTTCGTTTTTTCGCGCTGTTTTGCTTCAGTTCTTAGTGGGACCAATAGCGTTTGATAAAAAAAAACTAATGCATTTCCCTTTTGACCGGTTGGTCGACCTAAAAGATCTGATGAGATCTCTGGACGTACACGACGCGTGCGTGAAACCGGGCTTCCGTTATGTCAAAACGGTTACTTGAATCGCGCTAAAAGAATGGTTCTATAGATCAGACAGTATACGCGCGTCGATAACGAAGAATGAGTACAATATAGTACATATCTTCATCTCATAAACAACGTATCGGTATGCAGTTAAACCTGGATGTAACAAACCTCCATGTATCGAATTCCTGGATTTAACTAAGTTTTTTAATTTCCCATTGCCATATCCGTTTAAGCCCGTTTTTTTTTTTACCTCTATGCAATGAAGGCGTTGCGACGGCTAACCTTGATGTAACGAATTCGCTACGCTGAGTCGGCTGAAGATATGCCCTAATTCAGCGAATTTCGCCCGCACCTCAAACTACCGTGCGTTTCCACGTGCGAGTGCGGTGTCGGTTAGGTGCTTGGCCTATAGCCTACCTGTCAGCGTGCGGGCGCGTGTCTGTCTCCACTGCTCCTTTTCGCCTTTGCCGGGCCAGAGCAGCCTCGAGCCGCTGGACTGCCAGCAGTTGCCGCTCGTATTCGGGCGAGCTCACGAGTCCTATAATGTCCTGTGGTAGCTCTTTTGGGCTCCCCACTGCACTGTGTCTTTCACATCCCCACATGATGTGGGCCAGGTCTGCAGTCACCAACGCGCACACACTGCACACTGCACTTTCGTAAGTTCCAGGGCACACGTGGCGCGCGAGCTCCTTCGGGAGGGGACTCGCCGAGTAGCCTGAACCGGTGCCCAGGCATAGCTTCGGGGTCTGCTTAGTACATAGACAGGGGGTGGCGAAGCCCTGCGTGGCCTGACCCGCCTCCCCGCCGGAAATTTTCAATACATGTCATTTTCTCTCTCTCTCCACTGCTATCTGTGGTGTCGGTTCGTCGTTGATGATTTCTGCTTCCAGAAAAAGAAAAATTGTGTCTTTTCAAGACAGGCTCGCATGCCGTCTCCCCCACGAGAAAGAACTCGCCGCCCGGAGTATCCCAGCTAGCACACTCTCGTCAATTTTGAATGCGGAAAAGAGCACCAAGTTCGCGAAACGGCGTCCATTCAGCATAAGGTGCTCCTCGAAACGCGTTAAGGCTCCGAAAGTGTCAAGAGCAGAAGTGACACTTAAGTTACGTTTGTGAATGCGGGGTTGAGTGACCATCCTTCTTTGAAGTGCCAGGTTTTAACCAAGCTCTTGGAAAAGAGCGGGAGGAAATCACGCAGTTTTTCACTGTGAAATAAATCCTCGAAGGGTGAGTTCACGGCCACTGCTGTCTATCATTTTAGTTTTGTTTCTACTTCATTCACGTTTCCACTTCATTCACTCCAAACCTGCATGGTAACGAAAAATTGTGAATTTTTTGGCAACTTCGTTATATCCAGGTTCAAGCTGTACATTTACATCGTTCGTGTAGATGCGTTCACTTCGTGGGCGAAAAATCGTCGCATAGACTCCCACACCAGCAGGCATTCCGGTGTCCACCCCTATAGGTGTGACAATTTACGCCTGCTGGTGGACTTTCCTTTCTTTTTCCTTGACAATAAATTCATTCATTCATTCATTCATTCATTCATTCATTCATTCATTCATTCATTCATTCATTCATTTGCGATTTGGGTCTTTGAAGGTTTGAAGATCGATTGGACGCACTTTCAGCGAAGGTTCGGGCGCACTTTTGACGCAGTTTTGTTGGCTCTCTCGCTTCCAGAGAGAGAGAGAGAGAGAGAGAGAGAGAGAGAGAGAGAGAGAGAGAGAGAGAGAGAGAGAGAGAGAGAGAGAGAGAGAGAGAGAGAGAGAGAGAGAGAGAGAGGTGTCACGAAATCAAGGTAAGGCTGCATTCAGGCGTCCTCACTCCAGGATGTTAAGCTCGGGCCGCAGGGGTAGAGTAGCGGGTCTTGTCGCTAATGGCCTGGATTCGAGCCTGTGAGTTTTTTTTTTTTCCAATGGGAACTTTTTGCTGTAAAATGTTTTCGTAATTCAATTATACGTAGGCTACTATTTTCTTTTTCAAATAAGGGCAGTTTGGTATCTCTTCGCTCGGATTAGATGAATTCGGCTCAACTATACCGTTGTATGGTTCACAGAATAAAGATGAACATTACCCTGTGATCTGGTCCACACAATAGGCACTAACGTACTAAAACAACAAAAAGCCGGTGTGCCATTGCGACCCTGTACAAATGGACGTCCGGTGACGCTGTTACAAAATCACCGCACCGGCTGATGCAGGGCTTTATAATGCTATTGGACATGGCTTTGTTGCCACGACTAAATTCGAACATGGTCTGTACCGTGTGGCTTGTTGGTTGGTGTCGTTATAGCATGTGAGTCAAAAGCGAGTCAAAATCCACGAACAAGTTCTCCTTGTTGTTTTTCGCAACGTCAACATAGAAGTTGCCAGCCACTGGTGTGTCTCACTCTTGCATCGGCCATGCTAAGTGCTTATGCATGAAGATGTAGACGTCTGTTTTGAATTTTCTGTAATGGTGTATACTGTAAAGATGGAAATTTCGTCACTAGTGTTCACGCCGCGAACATCCGTACAGTCGGTGGGATTGGTCTCTGACTAAATTTAAATTTAATATTAGTCCTGACTTTAAAAAGAGTATACTGCACTCGCAAATGTAACTCTTAGAACCATTGCACAATAGCGAATTCCTCGCACTATATACCTCGTTACGCCCCAACAGATCTGCACGCTTCATTACGGCCACGTTTCGTTTTCGTTTATATTAGTGAGCTTTTAAAGGGACAATGAAGAGAAAACACAAGTTTGGTTCGTTCTAAAGATTGCCTCGTTAGAATTATACTGACACCACTTTTAAAGAAAACTTCGCTCAAGTAAGCTATATAATTAAGGGAAAAGGAAATGGCCATGCGACCCACTATACTCGGTTACAACTCAAGAACGGCACCACCTCCTGTAGTGTATCACTCCGCCAAAGCGCCGGACCCGTGACGTCAGTGCGCGCGCGTTTTGAAAGGGGTTTGCTATGAATGCGTGATATCGTCTGCCTTGTCTCACGCAGTTTGTTGGTCGTCACTGGAGTCGTTTATAAGCATATTAAGTCCAAAAAATCACGGGAACGGCTCACGCCATGTTCAAAATATTCCCAGTAACGCCCTGCTTGCACCGCGCGGAGAAACATCCGGCTACGGTGATAAGGCACAGCGGCAACTCCTGGTGCCGTTATTAAGTTGTCACCGAGTATAGCTCATTTCCCGCAACAGAACCTATGATGTCGGGGCCAGCCAGCTCTGCGATTGGCGGAGGCCGGCAAAACCAAACGCAAATTAGGCAGAGATTATAAGCTTGAGCGAGCTATTTGCGCTTAAATTTAGGGCACATTCTTTTTATATCAGTAAGAATGGTGGGACAAACAGTGGAAGTTGCGAAAGCGCACGTAAACATAGAAGTACCGATGCGTACTGCTGTTGGCACTGCGCGCACTATGCTTGGTTTAGCAGCAGAGGACTGGCTTTGGTGTTGTCTCAGAAGACACTGGCCGATTGACGCAAGCAACGGTGTCTTACGTGACCATATTTGTCGAGCGAGCACTATGCATCACGAAACAATTATTTTCTCCCTGAACAAAAACAAGCCAGCTTTAAATCGGTCAAAAACAAACGGAAGGCAGAAAACAGCTTGCCGCGGTATGGCGGCGCCATCTAGGTTCTCTAACGGTAAACAAGGCTTCTAAATCACGGCCGGGCTGGAGGAGCGGCGGGCGCGCGCTCGCTCGCCGCTGCTCCAGTCCGGCCGTGTCTAAATCGGCGGCAGTGTGGTCGGTTCCTGTGATGTCATTGAAGACCATAAAAACGCACGATTTAGCGGGAAACTCAAAATTTTAACTTAAATTGGTTAATTTCACAGTAAATAAAGCATCGTTTGCATCTGGACAAGCGCTGGGGGCGCTATAAAACACGAAATCTTTCGAATAAAACAAACTTTTATGTTATCTTCATGGCCCCTTTAAGTAGTTACGCGTTCATCCTCAGTCTCAAACATCTGTATTCATTTAACCTCGGTGTTTGATTACTCTGGATTGGTACTGCGTCAATACTGCTGTCATTACAAATCATTATTTGCCATTTGTCTGTGAGGTATACCGTACACATTGTTTCCTGGCCACGAAAATTCGTGGGCGCAAATGCACGTCTCTTTACCGGCCAAAAGAACAACCTAATATGCGATAACATCATCCTGAATACGTCGCAATATCACTTTGCCTCGCCGGCCATGAGTTGTAGCTGACTTCACTGAAGCTTTTAAAACAAGAACACAAACGGCGGTAGACGCAGAGGGCATCCCTGTTTCAACCGTATATTCGTGTTAACGTGCTGCGTGCACTTTTTGTACTTCTCATGTCAAGTGCACCCCTTTGTATGGGCTTAGTACGCTAGGTATAGGCTCGTCATCTAAGTTCTCCAGTTTCAGAGTAGCCCACAGCAATTCTCTATTTACGCTGTCACGTGGCATCATAAAAAAAGCGCTACCCATGATGGTCGACCCGATTGTGTTGACTCGAAAAAAACACCCCCTTGTCTAAAACCACTTTGCAGCTCCCGAAAACTTTATTTTCTTCTTCCATTTAGAATTGAATGCTTGCTTTGATTGCCTGCATCACGAATCTATACTACACTGATGTTGCCGTTATTGTGGTACGTACCATTCGATACTTGTCCCTTTAGCCCTCTTGTAACTCTTGTATTTGGTTCCTTCTACAGCAGAGCGTATCTTCCGATACTCTCTGAGCTTCTATCCCATTTTCTAGAGCTTTCAGAGATGTTTGCTTACTTGCCGATACGGGCAGGCTTATCAGCTGCAGCATTGGTGTTCCGTCCGATCCAACGGTTCTTTGATTGGCAACGCTCTCCTCTGCTCTTTTCCGGTGAAGATTTCTCACATTTATTTATATTTTTGAAGACTTCCGCGGCAGTGCTGCCATTACAGGAAATGCCACTCGCTCCATTGTCACCGATCCCTTGATGAACACGCAACAATGCTTGCTCCCCACTATGCCCGAGAACTAGCCATCCGGGTCGAGGAAGAGCAACCGCACCCGGTCACGAGTTATAAGGAGATCGTCCGCCTATACAAAGGAAGTAGAACGAGGCTTCCGAAGCCGCACAAGCAACTAAGCAGACGGCAGCAGTCGATATGGCGCCGCTTACAGGCAGGGCCGCTCGCACACCCGGCGCTTCTGCACAAAATGTACCCTGTAGAACACATGTCCGTTCTGCCGGGGACACGGCACTCTCGCGCACATAATTGGAGAGTGCAAAAAACTCAAGACACCCCCCTACACCCTTCCCCCCTCCCTTAACCCCACCCCGCTCGAGCGATGGGAGACCTTACTGTCCAGCTCTGACCTCGCCATTCAGCAACAGCTGGTGGCTAGAGGAGAAGAATTACTGGACACATATGGGTCCCGCGAATAGGGAACCACCCCATCTGGTACCTGCGCGCACCATTCTTTATTTGAAGCTCAGTAAAAGTTGTTCAATCAACCTCCTAAATGTTTGCCTTCACAATCAAGTAATAATTTTTGATGGGCGTTGTCCTGTCATCGTAGGGCTTTTATATGATTACAAAACTTGTTGGGTGCGCCTTTGCCTTTCCTGGGTATTTCTGTCATCCATCGGTAGCATCTTCGTTTTTATCGGCCGTGTCATTTTCTACCTTTCGCATTTCTTCCAGGTAGGTAAACCACCTTTTTGTTCCATCCCGTACCATTCCTGCCCTGCTTCACTATGTCCTCCAGACCAATGTTTTTCTTCTGTTCAATGACTTCGTTTATTTATTTATTCGAGCCTCGATGAGTTTCTCAGTTTTCTCTTTCCTTTCCATCGGTTCCGTTGCTTGAAGTCATCTCCGTTTTTATTGAGCCGGTAATTTTGTGTAATCTCACTTTTTCCTCTGGATGCTTCTTACGGTCTTTAATTGTTCACTGTTCAAATTGCTTCCGCCGATTGCACCAATTTCCGGACTTGCCCGAATTGCGCCTCTTAAGAGTGATGTAAGCCGTTTGTGGCCACTCCCTAAGCTCTTTGCTGCGTTTTGATCTATAGTAATTTCCTGCCGCCTTTCATATACCAGCTCTGAAGTAATAGACTAACTAGTCTATGCGGGACTGTCTAGCTTATGCCGCTTTCTCACGTTATTTGCCCGTCACACGGAATAGCTCTGTTCACTGTTACAAAACGATTTTCTCAGAGATATATATGCAGTCATCCAAATATCCTATGTGGCGTTCGTTCCTCCTAAGTAATTTCACCGGAGTCCTTAACAAGCGTATGTCTGTTCACAGACAGTTAGACGTTTCCTAGTAATGTTTCTTTAAAAAATTCGTAAGAATTACTTGACAAAAAAAAAAAAGAAAAACGCGTCTGGCTCGTTTGTACAGACGAGTTCTTGTCTTTCCATGGTTCACAGCGCAAAGGAAGTCATAACAGAAGAAGACAACACGGGCGCTTGTTGTTTAAAATCGTCCGTGTTGTAACAATCGTCTGTATCGTAACAAGCGCTTGTGTGGTGTACTTCTCTGTAATGCCTCTTTTGGCGCTGTGAACCATTAATGAATTCCAACCAACTCTGTTCTCCGTACTACTTGCTTTCTTGGCGTTTGTATTTTCGTGCCACACTTATCTTTTTTTCAGCTAACTTGCTTTTAAGCTCAGAAAGAATCGGGCCAGTTGGTTTGGATCTGTACTAATAGCTAACAAAAACAAGGAAGCGAACAAAAGAACCGGAGGAACCGCACTCGGTCTTGCGTGCTTGCGAGGCTTGGAGCGGGCGATGGAGCGGGAGACCTGTTTTGTTTGCGACTGCAGCGCCACCGCTGCCCGGGCCCCGGCCGGACTTGCCATTCGCCGAGCAGACGACAGGCAAGAGGAGTCGGTCGCGGTGGGAACATGGCGTCGGGAGCCGAAGTCGCGGTCGGGGACTCGGAAAACGACAAGCAACGCGGCGGCTCAGGCGACAAATGCGGCTCGGACCCGGCCACGGACGACTCCTCCGAAAGCGACGGCGACGCCCAACCCACGAAGTCATTCCACCGGCGGATTTCCACCTCAAAGGCCATCAAAAACGGGGTAAGGCGTCGCTTGCGCACACGCTCATGCGTGACACCCGTGCCGTACGCCGCCCGCACCTGCAAGCGCCTCTGCGTTCACGAGCGCGCTTACCGGCCGATTGCCTTCTCGGACCTCGTTGCATGCGCCACTTGCGACTGCAGTGCGAATGCAGACGCCTTGAGTGCGTTCCTTGCGGCGCTGGTTGGCGTCTACGCGGAGCGTCGACTGTCGCACTCGCTGAAGTAATCAACCCTGCAGCCATGCTTTGATTGCCCAGCGTTGCACTGGGAGCAAACGTGCACTAGCGGTACGCGCTTGTGCAAAGCAGCCGGCGCTGTTCTGAACGACGCCACAACATGTGCATACCGGATACGAGCGTGCGATGGTGCAACCGTTGATCACAGCCGGACCTTTCTTTTTTCTTTTTTTTTTAACTTTCTTTCACGCCGCTTTCGTTTCCGCGCTGGGTGCCGGCGGTGTTTTGAGTGAAAAGCGCTCACGCGGGCGTCCCTCAGCACTGCGTGACACTTGGTCCCTGTTCGTTTTGTGAATTAAAGTGGCGAGCAGGACTCTCCGCACGAGCGTGCGCCGCCGAATGGGCGTGCGCTTTGATCGCCAGATCCGGGGTTTCGCCGCGACGCCTGTAATCGTTCCAGTGCTGTCACTTCCGTGCGGCCTCGCAATCATTCACAACCGACGTAGTTGTCATGATAGCAACGCCATGCATGAGGATGAACACGTGCCATCGCGAGCACGTTATTTGCGTTTAGTTCGCAGGTAGTGCTGGGATAAGGAGACGAAAATACAGGTGGAGCGAGACTAGCTGGCGGCAGCGTTGCGTCGCTAACCCGAGGCACGGACATCGGAGTCGGCAATTTTTTTTACCCGCCGTGGTTGGGCGCGGCTTGAGCGTAGCCAGCCGAAGGCGCAACAGGTGTGCCCTAGCAACGCGCGCCACAGCGCGCGCTGTTGAAGAGAAACTTGAATGAAGGAAATCAATGCCTTCCGTTCGCGAAGTGCGCTTGGAATAACGAGAGACCGCTAGCAATCAGGGAAAAGGCGCGAAAAACGATCATCGTTTGCGGCGCCTCGATCCGCACTGGGCTCGCGTCAGCGCTTGTTAGCAGGCAGCGAGTGGAAATTACGTGTTAACGATGTGCGGCGGATGGGAATATCGCGTCGAAAGTAGCTTGCACGGCGCAAAAAAATGAGTCTGCGACACCAAGCAACGTCATTATGGAACAGTAAAAATGTACGCACTTGAATTGAATACAAATTTTATTTTATTTGCAAAGTGAAAGGAAAATCCCAGACAACATGCAAATGAACTTTACGAGGCCCCGACACCCAATACAGATTGCAGCAGTTTCACAATGGCAGAGGGGACCATCTGCTAAAGAAAGTACAGCCAACGCACACTCATGTCGCGGAAACGTGTTTGTACCACGCTGCGGCCAACTCGCGGTATTAAATACACAGGTTAGGACAGGAAAACATCGAAACGGGTTAATGAATTATAAAAACAAAAAATCTTTTGGGCCGACTAAAAGTCATCCTAAATTAAGTTTTCTTTTGTTTGCTCGAAAGCACCGAAGGGTATGCAAAATACTTGTCAACGCAGACATTGGTCTACCACCCGCCCGCCGCGGTACCAAAGGACTCGAATTCAATACCGCCTCCTCGGCCGTTTTTCTGATAGAGGCGAAAAACGAAAACGCGCGCGTATTGAGATTTCGGCGCACGATAAAGATCCCCAGATAGTCTAAATTAATCCGGAGCCCTCCACTGCGGTGTGACCCATAGCCCAAGTGTAGCGCCTCAATGCCAGCTAAACCACTCAAATTTGAATTTCTGACTGTCAGCCTACATACGACTTCTACATACCTACAAACCTACATAGGACTTCTACAAGTCATATATAAGGGGTGCACGGGCAGGGTAACCCTCCACAAGCAAAGCGATAAATTTCCGATCCGAAAGGGGGTGAGACAGGGAAAAGACATCTCTCCAAAACTATTCACAGCATGTCTGCAGGGGGCATTTAGAAAGCTAGACTGGGAAAACAAACGATTAAGGATAAACCGGGAATATTTAAGCCATTTGAGGTTTGCGGGCGACATAGTCCAGCTGGGTGAGAATACAGAACACAAGCAAACAATGCTTGAGCAATTGTACACAATCACAATGCACGGCCGTTGGGCCAAAAATAAATATGAATAAAGCTGAAGTAATGAGGAATAAGCATACCAAGAACGTCTTCTTCAGCTTCGGAAACGAAACGCTAGGAGGAGTAACAGCATATGACTACCTTGGACAGATGGTTAGTGCTGACCCCAACTACGAGAAAGAAATCCAGCGCAGAATAGGCATGGGCTGGGGAGCACTCGGCAAGCACCCCCAAATAATGAAAAGTGGGCTACCTCTGTCACTCAAAAGGAAAATCTACAAGCAGTGCATACTGCCGGTGATGACATGCGGAGCTGAAACTTGGCGCCTTACTAAACAACTAGGAAGCAAACTTAGGTCGGCTCAACGGGCCATGGAACGAATAATGTTAGGAATAACACTCAGGGGCCAGAAACTGGCTACCTGGATCAGAGAACAAAGTAGAATAGAAGATATCATAGTTCAAATAAAGAAAACGAAATGGTCTTGTGCTGGCCATGTAGTGAGAGGAACCGACAACCGGTAAACAATTTGGGTAACGGAGTGGATACCAAGAGATGGGTCTAAAAGAAAGGGAAGGCCAATGGCACGATGGAGGGATGAAATAGGGAACTTCGGGGGCAAACAGGACTCGAGCGGCGCAGGACGGAGCGGTTGAGGTCAATGGGAGCAGCGATCATCATCATCAACAGCCTACTCAGGCAGTGGACCTGAGCAGGCTGTTGATGATGATGATGACTGTCAGCCATAGTTGGTATGGGTTCACCGGATCGACCGTTGTATATGTAAGTGCGGGATTCGGACAATAAGGTCCCGGACGAAAATGGTCCCATGCAGTATGGTCCCCAGTGGAGATCCGGACTAAATGGTCCCGAGTCAGCTTGAAGCGTGCAAGACATTTTCATGCAAATTATAACGGTTTATAAGCTCGCCCACGTAGTTGGTAGCCTTATTGTTAATTCTCATTATTATTTTATTTTGTGCATGCTAGCCGCCCTAACCTGGATACGGCCCGTTCACCACATGGCGTTTTGGCATAGGCCAGTTGTGAACGGGGTGTGAAGAAAGATCCAGCAAGAGGGGGAGGCGTGGCGGGTGAGGTTGCAGAAGAGGCTGCTGATATCACATAGCAAACGTCCCTGAAGAGGGGTGACGATTAATCCCCCCCCCCCCCCCCCCACCGCTCCCCTGTTTGGGCCGGCCGATTTATTTCTTGCTCATACGAAGGAACTCTTGAGTACTTTTTGCATGACAAACTTATGCGTTGTATAAAAAGAGGTCCTTTCGGTGTACGATTTTACTCTTGAGTTTGACCTCGATTTAATGACTGATAACAGAGCTGGTGCTATGCTTTCGCACAATGCTTGTGCCTGCACTCATATCGAGGTTAACGGATAGACGCTGCATTGAGCCTGCAGGCAAAGAGATGTTCGCAAGATTTTGGCTGACGAAGATTTTTTTCAAGTGCAATCTTGAGCCATTACGCGTTCATTTATGAGAGATGTTCACATTAATTAACAAGACTGCAGGAGCAGTTATTAGGGCAAAATATTTTCCGCGGCAGTAGTGCATGCCAGCACAATGTAACCGAATATGAGCGGCGTACGTCTTCTAAAAAAATAAACAGAGAATAAAATAAAAAAATGAAGGAATCTCACACTAACGCGCGAGGCTTGAAGGTAGCGAAGTATACGCAACCTTCACGACCATCCCGACGGTTTCAGTCCACGATTGCAGCTGATTAGCTTCTTCGCTGCTGCAACGACATTTACTCCATCATTGTTGCTATAAGTGTGAGCTTCTTTCATTTTTTGGAAGTGATAATTATTGGACATTACCTTGGAGGGGCGCATGCTATGACGTTTCTTTCTCGTTCCGAGCAAGTGTTGCCACGATTACGGCGAACGATGGAGTCTTTTTTTTTGCCAACCTTGGCTAATCGACCTAAGTGGGTTCGCTTAGCTTGACAAACGTGCGCAGGAAACACTGGGCAGTGGTTACGAGGCACGTACCACGCGCGCTAGGCATTTTTTTTTTGTTTTGTTAACTGCCGGGCGGTCGCCGCAATCTTGGCCAATCTTCCTTAGTGGGTACGTGGGACTTGAAAAACGGGCGCTGGGGACATCGGGCAGTCTAGGGGTACGCACGCATGAGCGCTGGCATTTTGTTGGTTTTGTTAACTGCCGGGCGGTCGCCTAGAGGCCCGCGCTCACGTTCGCGCGCTCTGCAATTTCTTGGTATTTTGTTGCGCAAGCTACACTACGCTACCTCGGGCAGTCTTCGCGGGGTGACCAGATTGGCCCTTGAGCGCTAGAGGTCAAACCACACCCCCTTCTGAAAGCGCCCGGCACGGAGCAGCGGCGCGATAACGGGGAGAGATATGCGGCAGGGGGGAGATAGGTGAGGAGGGAAAGGAGACGTGCGCGGGGCGTAGGGGAGGAAAAGCGAAAAGGCCGCCGCCGCCGCAGCGATAAGCGCGCGCCCCGAAGGAAGGCCACGCTGCCACGTGCGGCGCAGATCCGGGTGCGAAAGAGAAAGAGGAACATCCAGCTGTGGTCCGTCATTGGAAGTAATTCAATCCAAATTGCAAAGCGAAATTGATGAAGTGTCCAAGTTTCTCATGGAACGAGATATGAAATTTTCGGCCGGAAAATCAGCAGTACTTCCTTTTACTTTCAAACAATTGAAGGAATTCAATATATGTATACCTGGATGGAAGACCCCTGGCGCTTGTGACAAAACATCGTTTCCTCGGCATAATGGTGGATCGGAGGCTGTCCTGGTCACACCATCTTCACGTTCTGGAGACCAAGGTGAACGACATTGTCCGCGTTCTGCGACACCTGGCGGGAGCCCGTTGGGGAACCTCCACGGATGTGCTACTGAAACTTCACGGGGCTCTTGTGAGATCCGCTTTCGGATACTCTTTGCCAGTTCTGAATGGTTTATCACCTTCTGGAGAGAAAAAAAAAACCCCACCCTATTATTAGCGAAAAGTCTTCGAGTGTGTTTGGGGGTTCCCAAAGCCACGGCAAGCCCCCTTGTGCTGGCAGAAGCACGAGAGTCTCCTATTGTGGTTCAGCGGCTGAGAAATAACTCGGCACCTATTCAGGATATTCACGCAACACGCTTCCCACCCACTAGCAGATGCAATATTGAAGCGAACTGGTTCCAGGATCTCTGCCATGCTGCAAGACTACCAGGCACTCCTTCTTGGATTCACACGTTGGCCTGATCCTAGTCCTCCCTGCCTTCTTCTGCAGCCTAACATCACTGCTGGAATACCAGTCATCGACAAGAAGGCGAATGTTCCTTTCGCTGCATTGGTCCAACTAGTGCTGATACATATGTACAACACGCATGTGGACGAGCTACATGTGTACACGGACGGATCTTGAAACCCACGTAGCTCCGCTTGCGCGTTCGCAGTGCCTGCATTAGGTGTGGAGCTGATGTTCCGATTGTCTCACAAAACATCCTCCACAACTGCTGAACTCTGTGCCATTGTAGAGGCTGTTAAAGGGGCACTGACACAAAATTTTGAAGGCGAGATAACTTCGGAGATAGATTGGTGGGAACACATATACATCATCTGCAAAATATCAGCGGCGAATATAGCCTAGAGCATATTTAAAATCAATGTTAAAGTGTGCGAAACGCAACCGAGCAGCCAGCAGAGGACCACGCGCAATCGACATCCCGAAGATATTGTGTAAATAAACAATATCCAAACACGTCACGAGTTTGTGGTTGCCGCTTCCGCACTGCCGGCGTTTTTCGCCGGCTCGCCCGGCTCGCCGCTCCAATCGGAGGGCCGGAGGGCGGAGCTTCTGCTCTCGAGAACGAACGACCCGATCGTTGGCGGCGGAGTCGCCGTGATTTCGTCAGCTAATCGGGCAGCTGGCCGCGACCAAAGTTCTACAGCGATTCCAGGCACTCTGTTTCTATTACTGTTTATTACCATTGGATGCGAAAACGCGCCGGAGACACGAAAAGCCCACTGAGCTAGCCGCACGGTCGCTGTGCAGGCGGCGGCCACGGCCGCGAAGTGGCCCAGGCCGGCGCAGGTAGCTCGAGTGATAGCTTGTTACCGCTGCACGAAATTGTCCCCAAGTCCCGACCATGGTGGCTTACATGAGAAAGGAGTTAATGATGCGATGGCGGGTTGCATTAAAAATTGTCATCTGCACCGCTTACGAGAGCGGCACTCGAATATCCGCCGCAGTGCTGAGCCGAACACATCTGTAGGCGGACCTGTAGGCAGACCGGCCGGCTGCTCCCAGCGCGCGTCTTGCCACCCACCGTCTCGAGCGTCGCGCGTCGTTCTTTAGCCGCGGTAGCATTTGCACTCGCAGCGCCTGCGTCACATCCACGGTCGCTTTTTAATTAAGCTCCTCACGAGATCAGTACGTGAGGCCATTCGCAGAAACTGCCGTCGATGCGGATTCGACAGTGCTACGGCGGCTCTGCTCTGTGATATCCCTCCGACGGTCACGTGGTCAGCTTTGTTCACTCAAAATCCACAAAATCCATCGTTTCGCGGCACTCGCTGAAACCGAAACTGCGACTGGCCGCATTGAAAATGCCTCTAATTAAACAACCGTCGCACGTTGAAGCAAATGAGGTTTCTACAGGTTATAAGTAGGTTACTAGCTACTTATCGCAACAACAAAAAAAAAAAACAAGATGCAAAATTTTTGTGTCAGTGCCACGTTAAGTTGTGCCATTGTAGAGACTGTCAAGTTTATTGCCACAAGGCAGCAAAGTGCTAGGTGGGTTGTCTGCTCAGACTCAAAGACAGCACTTCTGCTTCTATCAAACATTCGGGCCAGAAGCGGGTACCGAATATTGGCTCTTACGATTGCTGAACACCTTCAAACACCCCGTGATAAAGGGCATGTCGTAGATTTCCAATGGGTATACCCAGCCACAGCGGCCTAAAAGGAAATGAACGAGTAGACAGACTCGCAAAACAGTTGCACGACCACGGCGACGAGCTAGATCACCGTTCCTCTCCTAGCCGATGACATAAGGATCATCAAACGGAAACTGGGTGAGCAACGGTCCGCAGAGGCCTGGTTTGATCAGGACACGAAGCGGTCATGGCTGTACGCAGTAGACTGCAGCCTTACAATTCCGACTGAATGTGGAGCTGCCCCGAAATGTGGAAACTCTGTTCCTTCGTGTGCGAAAATTGCGATTGGGCGTTGCCTATACCGATTCCTTTCTGTTCAAAATTATATGTGCCAGCCAGCGCCATCCTGCGCATGCGGAGCGCCAGAGGGAGATGTTTCCCACGTGATGTTAGACTGCCCATTATATTCCCGGCAAAGACGCTCTACAACAAACTGCCATTAGATAACCGTCGTGTGATGTGTTTAGCGTCTTTACTGGGACCATGGCCTGATGCGGGTCTTCAAAATAAGGTTGTTCGTGCCTTGAATGTGTTTTTACCTCGACAGGAATAGCGTCAAAGTATCAGGCGGCGTATTAGCTATTTACCGTGAATAGATGTACACCAACCCAGAAGGACATTTTAATGACAACTATTAGAACTCACGAAAAATGGTCGTGAGCTGTTGATTTGTATAGCCGGGTCTATGACCCTTTATTGCTGCAATGGAGTAGCCGGGCGCACACTCGCTTCCAACCTCTCCAATCGATAAACCAGTTAAACCGCACCTTCGTACAGCAGCGAGGCTTAAACAACGCCGTGAGTCGAAAAAAGAGGAAAAACGCTACTGTTGCGTACAGCTTCGCTACTTTCAAGTCTTACGCATTAGTGTGAGCTTCCTTCATTCTTTTAATGCGGGCACCACAAATTACGATTTGATAGAGCGTCGCTCTTAAAAACCAAATTTATTTTCGCGCCCCTATGAATGTTCCTATATGACCAAGTGAGTTACGACAAATTGGCCCATGACAAAACGTTATGGGACGATCGGGCCTACACCCGCGTCAAAACGTCCAGTACGTGCATGATGAATACCTTGCCGTCTTGCTGCAGCTTCATTGAGCACCTGGAAACTTCAAAAATAATGCTAAAGCATTCGCATGCTTTCGCTATCTCCATCACTGACCTAAAAAGTAATGGCTACAAGCGTCGAAGACTTTTTACGGGGTCAAAGGATTGACTCGGGGCCATGTTTTGTCCGGGTTTTCTCTTGGTACCATGTTGTCCGGGGCCAATATTGTCGGACACCCTGTAAGGGCATCTCGGGGCGGCAGTTCGTCAGCAGTGTGCTGAGGGCGGCTGGGGCAAATAAGCTGCACTAAGGAGGAGGGACGAACGGTTGCAGCGGGCCGTGTTTAACAGGCTGGGTATGCATGCGCACGGGTTCGTCGTAGTAACCTTGTAATACTAGTGGAGGAGGAGGAGGAGGAGGAATCACTTCCTTGAGCGTTAGGTTGGTTTTACGGAAGCGGTGTGGCCTCCGGTTTGAGGCCGGCAGCGACGTTGGCAGCACGGGTGACCAGAAGTATCTGGACCTCTAGGTCCGAGCTGCCCAGCGCTCCCTCCCCCTGCTCTTCATTTACTATGGATGGAAAGGGGTCTTGAGGACAGGCCCACATGGAGTGGACCAGCATGGCTAGCTTTATTTTAGAAAATTTCACCATCTTCCCGTAGGGGAACCCTGAGTAGTATGCGAAGCAGCCGTGGGGTCGACTCAAGTTCCCATTAGTTTTCAGTTCGATCGCGGCGTTGCAGGAGGAGAACGAGGGGAGCGGAGCGCGCGCGCGCGTGATTTATACCGTGGAGCTACAGTGGCGCCCCCAGCGGAGTATGCAGCGGCTGCCGTGGTGTCTCTAACCCTAAGCTGCTTCGCATTATCGCGCGCGGAGCCGCAGGTGTTGCCATTCGTTGCGCAATCTCGGAGAGGAGAGGAGAAATTCCGGAGAGGAGAGGGGCATCGGAGAGGAGAGGAGGAATGCCTCTCATACTACTCAGGGTTCCTCTACGGGAAGATGACGACGGTGGTTGAACGCGAAGCTATCTCGTGATGGATTCTTTGGTTGGCCAATCCCTAGGGGCATCCTGCCACAATCATCATCAGCCGTGCCTGGCCAGGCTGCTGTCACAAACTCGAGCGTACGACGTCTAAAAGTACCGTATAAATTTTTCATTTTTTTTTGTACAGCGCCTAATTCTTCTTGCAGTCGTCCGATTCATTCAGTTCGGTTCTATTCGCCCCGAGACAAGGCTGGAACTTTCGCGAACGAAGAGGTGGTAACACGACCACTCGCCGGCTCGCCGGCAAGAAAATACCAAAATAAAAAGCTCCGCCGCTCAACTTACACCGAAGCTTCGAGCACTCTCGAGGAGGCACGGGTGGCCTTGCCAGTGCTAAAGAGCATGGATGATTCTACAAGGGAGAAGAGGGAAGTTATTCATTGACGGCGGCGGGCGCATTGTGTTTTGTGCTCTCCCTCTCCGCGCCGGCGCGGTTATAAAAAAGAAGCCGCGCCTAAGCAAACCAGCTACGTTTGGACGTCGTGATTGACAACGGCACCTGCCAGTTTGTACATCACACCATCGGCGACCCGCGCCCTGGAGGACTCCAACGTACTCCCGGGCCTCGAATCACCGTGGTCGTCTCGGACGGCCTGGCCTACAATGAAGTTACGCTTCCCAGGGCCCGTTTGCCCGAACACGATAAGTGTGGGAATAAGTTCTCAACTACGACTTTCGCGATGTCTAGGCAATAAGTCGTTGGCCCGAAACTGATACAAACGCTCGGTTAAGGTAGCGTTTCCGTCGGGTTTTTTGGCAACCGGCTTATTTGCCGTGGCAGACTTCAACTTATTGGCGTCTTATTCGTAAGCGGGAACTTAATCGAGAACTTATGCGTACGGGCAAACCGGCCCAGGTAGCCGAATCGCCTCCGACAGCGGTGCATCATCCGGCCCGGTCGGTGAATATGCTGGGACTCGGTCTCTCATAAGCATCGAACTGTTCGTTTTCTTTTTAGTTAACTGCTCCGCTTCGTAATATTCATTTGTTAACGCTCCTGTTTGAATCATTTTGTCTAATTTTGGACTGTTTCTTGTATTTGAATTCCATCCAAGTTGTCTGTCATTGTCGATCCGTTACCTCGTGCTTGTGTTTGTAACTTGCCTGTCTAAATATAAGTCTTTGTGCTGTTTTTCGTTCAAGGCTCTTGCTCATTCTTGCCGCTCTGGTCGGCGAAAGCCGCACATCAGACGGCCACCCCCTTTGTCACCTGTGCCCTGTGGATTCGGTGGGGTTTGTTGGCTCTCTTGAGTCGACTCCCCATATCTTCCGACAGTGCACGCGATTAAGGAAACGGGTGACACATGCGCAGTGGGGGTGTGGTACTCAGGGTTCCCCTACTGGAAGATGACGACGGTGGTTAAACGGCAAGCTATCTCGTGATGGATTCTTTGGTTGGCCAATCCGTAGGGGCATCCTGCCACAATCATCATCAGCGGTGCCTGGCCAGGCATGCGCAGTGGGTGTGCGGACGGCAGACAACAACGACAAGGGAGGGAGGGACACAGTCCCGAGCATGAGATGCTTCGCATCGAAAAGCTTTTCAATGTTCTCAGAACTCGATCTTCCCATTGGATGAAATAAAAGGGATAATACCTTGCGAGTTTGAGCCGAAACATGTGATAATAGCACAATTTCAAAAGGCAGCCTGCGCTTTCAGTGCGCTGTAGAATGTCTTTATAGTTCTCTGCGTGTGTTGATTCTCCACTTTTACTTTTTTAATGGGTACGCATTACACACACTGATTGATTGATTGATTGATTGATTGATTGATTGATTGATTGATTGATTGATTGATTGGCTGATTGATTGATTGATTGTGGGGTTTGACGCGCCGCCGATATACCCAGGTGGTGAGGTGCGCTGTAATGGACGGCTCCGGATTAATCTGGAACACACGGACGTTTTCCCTTTTGACCTCCATCAGAAAAGTGGCCGCCGCGTTCGGGAATCGAACCCGCATCCTTGGGCTCAGCTGCACAACGCCTTAGCCACTGAGCCAGCACGGCAGGTTCTTCATCATTGTGGCTAGAAGTGTGACCTTTCTTTTTTTTTTTTTGATGTGATAATCATTGGACATTACCTTGGAGGGGCGCATGCTATGACGTGTCTTTCTCGTTCCGAGCAAGTGTTGCCACGATTACGGCGAACGCTGGAATTATTTTTTTGCCCAGTCTTGGCCGATCTTAAAAAACGTGCGCAGGAGACGCTGGGCAGTGGTCGCGAGGCACTCACCACGTGCGCTAGGCATTTTTTGGGGGGGTTTTGTCAACTGCCGGGCGGTCGCCACGAGGCCTGCACTGACGTGTGCGCGCTCGGCAATTTCTTCGTATCTGTTAGTGCGGGCACGAAAAATTACGATTTTCTAAACAGCTTTGCCGGTAAAACAACAGTCTAATAACTCTTCAATTTGTAATTGCATAATCTGTTATAAGATTCCGCAGCTTAGTGGACGGAACGGGGGCGGTGGTCAGGCGTAACGGATACGTGCTCATATTAACGCACCCATCCGTAGTAGCTATCTCAAAATGCCTCCCATGGTGATCAGAGTGATAACGAGTGACTGAGTGTTAACTAAAGCTCACGTTTAACAAAATTTTGGCTCACACCCAAGAGTAAGTGACTGCTAACAAATTATCCTAGGTGGCCAAAACATGGAATTCATAGGTAGAATTTACTTGGCTGCTGTGGGATTATTTTGCTTGTGCTACAACTGATGAAAAAAGGTACACCGCTGCGATTTAAAAACGTCCCCTGCCAATGTCCAAAGGGTACTCGAGGGTACTTAGGCCTAACTCTAGGTATTTAACGTTCAGGGTGATGGATAGCTCTAGAGAGGAGATTGCAATGTCAACAAAACAAAAAGGAAGCCTGAGAAAGTGTATCTCAGTTATGGCCCTTTTTGATTTTAAGTAGTCCCTAGGACAACATAAGGGTTGGGCAGGAAAGTAGCTGGTAAATCGTCACTACTTCGTGTGTTTTTTTAAATATCTGGATTAATTGCTTACTGTTAATTGCTCTTAGAATTGCGCATCTTTTGTTAGGAAAAAGCAGCATTTTCACGGAACCAGAGTTGTATGTAGTTCTTGTGGTCGCCTGAAACTACAAAGCACATTTTAGCACTTCCCTAATGATTTCAGTCGCCTAAGTGTTTCGTGAACCGGTCCGGGTTGTGATTTAGTCGAATCGGAACTGAACCGGAGCAAAATGAATTCACCTGGATCCGAACCGAACCGGTTTCTTTTCGGTTCGGTATACTGATATATTGATTGATTGATTGTTGGGTTTAACGCGCCGACGCAGCGCAGGCGATGAGGCGTGCCGTAGTGGAGGGCTTCGGATTAATATTGACCACCTGGGGATATTTAACGTGCGGCGAAATCTCGTACACACGGGCGTTTGCTTTTCGCCTCCGCCGCCGCGGCCGGGAATCGAACTTGCGCCCCGGTGCTCAACAGCACTACGCCTTAGCCACTGAGCCACCGCGGCGGGTTGCTGATACATACATACATACATATATATATATATATATATGACAGTGTAAGAATATTTAGGTGTTGACACTCGCCGGCTGCCGCGGCGGAGAACCGCGGCCAGATCCTGTTCGCCGTTAGTATATGCGCAGACCGCAACGGCGCGGGGGCGCTGCGAATGAGGGGCCGGCTATCGCTTGCGGAGTAGCGGGCGCAGCTGCGGTGGATGCGCGGTGTGCTCGACTTTCCGTGTCATTCACGCTGCGTTTCGGTGTTTTCTGCTGCCAGAGTGAGGAGTAGACATTATGATTCAGCTTCCACGTTGTGTTCGTCACCGATCACTGCGGCACCAGCCGCAGTGAGCGTTGTGGAACTCACGCGGTACAGCAAGGCGACGCAGTGCGTGGATATCGCTGCCCATGTGCTTTTTCGATGGCAAATCTCTGCGAACGGCACTTGTAATGCATTGCGTTTTCTCCAGCAAGAAAGGCGACTTGTAGTTAAAAATGTGTGTGACACATAACGGCTATTTTGGCTTTCGTGGAACAAAAATAATTTTTTTATTCTTATTCTGAATGTATACATGAGTTCAGGGGCCTAGACAGAGCAATGCTATTAACACACAGAATTGTTGTATTAAAATGAAAAAACAAGGATAAGAAGAATGTTGGATTGTTCAGAAGTTTGGTTGTTCAGAGCCCTGTACGTACCCCTATTTTTGTGCAGATATTACGTCGACGAAAGAAATAACACAGACATTACTTAAGCAGAAAAACGAAAATTGTTTCGCCGCAGAATCTATTTTTTATTTTTTTACGTGTGGCGTATAGCAACCCCCGAAAAGAATTTCTGGACACGCCACTGTGGGAAATAATAGACACCGCAATTCAGGGCTTTAAATTAGGACCAAATGGGATTATTCAAATCGTACAGAACACGGGCACCAGTTGCATTCTTTCGCTGATGCCGCAGTCAGTGTTACACTTATGTTGTTCGATTGAGCTCCCTGATCAGTAAAATCTCACAATATCAAAAGTCTGGAGGTCACAAGGTCCTCGGACGAAATAATTGAGGCTTCCGCTAATTTTGACAAAAAAAAACGTGCCTAGATAAGGACTGAGACAGGAAACACAAACACGAGCTCTTATATTTTCCTTTATTCGCCCTTGTCTACGTGCAGTTTTTTTGTCAAACTGGGCGAAAGAACCAGTTAGCCCAAGTTCCAAATTTATTAGAAATAATTGAGGCTACCGATGCCGGTATCTTCCATGTGTTTCAAAGAAGCATTCACACAGGCACACCACACGCCGTATGCCATAGCAGCGATGCGGTTAAGTTTATACATCCATCACAGGCCTCGTTTTTACCCGCTGCACATTTTGGTTTAACATAATACGTTTATAAAGCTGTATAATTTGCCCTGACCCTACTAAGTTCAGTGGAGAATTTTGCGGTCCACAAAGTCGCCTTACCACGCCGACTGCAATTATTCCAAATGACATCCGCCAATCCCAGTTTAGAGTCGCGTCAGTATTTTATATCTGGACGTGCACGCCTGTGTTTCCGTGAGATAGACAACCGCTCAGCACCGTAGGTATCGTCGTGAAAGCTGAGCTTGATAGAGAAACGCTTGGGAAATTTTCATTGACCATTTTCGCGTCGAGTAGGCAGCACTGCAGTGTCTTAGTCATTAAAATGTCGCATATGGTTTAGCTTCGTTCCGGGCCCTCGCGCATACAACGGCGCAGGCGTCCCGCTACACAGCAAAACAGCGCGGGTTGTGTGCCTAGCTATGCAGGTAGCATTTCTGATACAGGCGAAATACGAAAGCGTCATTGACATCTCTGGACACGTTAAAGAACCACAGTTGGATGAATTTTACAATATTCTCCACACGGCGGACATTACCACCTGACACCTTGGGCGATTTACACTGCTTAAGCAACAATTTCTGCTACGCGTAGGCTCTTCGGCCCAAAAGGGCGAGCGTGTGCGTTTAGGACAACCTTTTATTTTAAAAGGCGGCAAAGTAACTACGCTTTCGGGAGTCGTGCGGATGAGCGAAAAAAAAGTTATTCGCAATAGAAGCGTTTCGACAACGAGCTCGGTAGGGGCGCACGACCACGTTCGCGCTGCTGTTCCGCGGAGTGGTGCAGTTCCTGTGAGTAAAAATGAAAGTACCCCAAAATTATTTGGGGTCAACAGCCTTTTCAATCTGTCTGTGCCCATGTGCAATTAAAAAAACTTCACGTACACGCCGCACCACTGAACGATCCCACAGCACCGGCATAACGACTGCCGTAGTTCGGCGAGCAGACAGATGATGATGATGGTGATGATTAGTGGCTTTCCCTTTGAATCGGGGCGTCGGTTGTCAGCAACCGACTTGCCGGTTTTATTACGTTTACTTGCCCTACTCCCAGCTAACCTATAGATTTGCTTCTTCCCTCCCATCTCTCCCTCTTTTCTGTTTTAAAGTCATCGCCCCCACCACCCTTTTTTCTCCCCTCGCTGTTCTAAATTCTCGTCCGCATGATTACGCCGCCTTCGTACCCATCCCTTCCCTACTTTTCCTCCACCACCACTCCAGTCGCCTCTTCGTCACCTCTATGGCCTTGAAGTTGAGGTTCTCCCTCGCCCCAAATCCCAAAGCCTCCGCCAGCGTCGTTTCCCCCTCACCCCGCGGTGGCCGTATCTCTGTGCAGCTCCTGACAATATGGTCTATAGTTTCCCGATCACTGCCGCAGCATGCACACGTTTCATCCTGCTGCCTGTAGCTACCCGTGTATGCCCGGGTTCTCAGGCACCCTGCCCGTGCCTCGAAGAGCAACGCACTGCCTCTCGTATTGCCATAGAATCCCGCTTTCTTAATTTCCCGTTTCTCTTAATTTCCCGTTGTGGAGGGCTCCGGATTAATTTTGACCACCTGGGGATCTTTAACGTGCGCCGAAATCTCGTGCACACGGGCGTTTTTGCTTTTCGCCTCCATCATAAAAGCGGCCGCCGCGGCCGGGAATATATATATATAGTCAGGTAAAAGATAAGAACAACTACGCGGTTAACTTGTTTATTATAAATTAGTCCGACAGTTTCGGAAGTGGAACTTCCTTCCTCAGGGACAATCCCACAATGAACACAGAACCCTTATGCACACTGCATGCGAGGGAGTCTCTCTTCCTCTCCCTCATCACGGAGGGGATACGCCAGAGAACGTAAACAATCGGGTAACAAGACGGCACTTGCTGAGTGGGAGAGGATTAAAAAAAAACAGAGGAGGAAAGGCGGTGGTTTTAGTTTAGGTCTCAGTTTAGTCTCACTAGTTTAGGTTTTAGCTTAGGTGGTTTAGTATAGGTCTCACTAAAACTACCGCCTTTCCTCCTCTGTTTTTTTTTATCCTCTCCCACTCAGCAAGTGCCGTCTTGTTACCCGATTGTTTACCTTCTCTGGCGTATCCCCTCCGTGATGAGGGAGAGGAAGAGAGACTCCCTCGCATGCAGTGTGCATAAGGGTTCTGTGTTCATTGTGGGATTGTCCCTGAGGAGGGAAGTTCCACTTCCGAAACTGTCGGACTAATTTATAATAAACAAGTTAACCGCGTAGTTGTTCTTATCTTTTACCTGACTATATATATATATTCCCGGCCGCGGCGGCCGCTTTTATGATGGAGGCGAAAAGCAAAAACGCCCGTGTGCACGAGATTTCGGCGCACGTTAAAGATCCCCAGGTGGTCAAAATTAATCCGGAGCCCTCCACAACGGCATGCCTCATCGCCTGCGTTGCGTCGGCGCGTTAAACACTACAATCATCAGCAACTTCCTTTACCGTGACATGAGACGACGACGACAGGGGTCGCTGGCGGCCCGAGCCCCAAGGTGCTTCGCCCCTTCGAAAAACGTGAAATTGCGTGCAGTCGCACTGCAGCTGCCGCCCTACCCGAATTATAAAATTCGCATTCTCAACTGCCTTTGATTAACTCTTCTCTATTAGTATTTCCTGCTATCCCCCTCCTTTAATACCCCTTCCCTTCCCCCTTGGGCCTGATAAGGTGTCGGCACCCCACGCCAGACAGTTTCAAGCCCTTTTCTCTCCCTCTTCCCCCTCCCGTAAAACCTCATCGCAACTTGTTGCGCTGAGATTTCATTGGAAGAAAGGGCTGATGGCAGGAAGACGATGCTTCCGCTGCACAATGCTTAATCAACGCTCAAATTTGTGCATTGAAAAACTAAGTCGTCGAGGCGACTTACACGCTATAAAGAAGAATTAACTTCCCCTAAAACACGATGGAGCACCAGCAGCGTGAATGCTGTCCACTGAATTTGTAGTTACACAACTGATGAAGCCTCCGGACACAGATCGTTCTGCTACAGACTGCAACGATCTGCCTGATTTGAAGTTCGTCGTCGTCGTCGTCGTCGTCATCATCGACGTTCACCCGCTCCTGTCCTTTAATGCCCAAGTCCATCCTGTGCCCATAAATTTTCTCAGTTCACCCCGCCACCGTAGTCATTGGGCCTCCTCAATTTACCAGTCCTGGACGGTTCGCGGGTAGTCCGAGGACTGCCCCGGACCGGAAGCCCCATAGGAATACATGGGAAAAACGAGCGCCGGATCGCGTCTTGGGCAGTCCGCGGACGATCCGGGACTGATAATCGAGGAGGCCCAGTGTCTTCCCCCTTAGCCCGAGTCCTGTCTCTGGGAATCCACTCTGCTACCCTACAAGTGGTCCACCGTTTGTCAGTTCTACGCATTACATGCTCAACCCAACTCCAACTCTTTTTTTAATTTGAACCATGACGTCACTTACGCCCGAGATTCTTTCCTGATCCAGGACGCTCGTTTCCTACCCGTAAGCGTTGCTTTCTATCATTCTTCGTTCCGTAAATCGTTAAGCTTAGTTTTTCTTCCAAAGCGTTTGTTGAGACGCAAAGTTTCTGCCCCATAAGTCATATCCGGTAGTACGCATTGTTTGTATATCATTCTTTTCAGTGACGAAGGTAGTTTATCATTCATTATCCGAGAGTGCTTGCGGAATGCCCTCGTGACTCATGCCAATTCTGTGCCGGATTTCTTTCTCGCGGTTGAAATCAGCACCGACAGCGGTCAAAAGTAGTTACATTTGTCCACCGCTTCAGGCATTTCGTTAGGCTAACAAGCGCGCTTTCTGTATAGTTATTTATCATTATTTTTTACTTATAAAATAGTTTACAGAACCTTACGACTAAGCTTTATCAGTGCAGGTCCCGAAGCATTTTTTGTAGGCGGTTTCCAGATATACTGAACAATACAGTGTCGTCCGTAAATTTCAAGTGTGGCTAATATTGTTCTTTCACTGGTATTCCTGACTTCTTTCATGCAGTCAAGCTTCCGAATACTCCCTCAAAATGGGCTTTAAACAGTCTTGAAGACATAGTGTCCCGTTGTCTCCCTTTGTTCCTGATCGGGAACTTTTCAGTCTTGCGAAGGACAAGGCTGCCCGCGAATATCTTCCTCGCGTGTCTTCAAAAGTCTTATGTAAGCCTTCTCCGTTCCCTTGTCTTCAAATAATTTCTGTACCGCTGTGGTGTTTACAGAACCAAAGCTTTCTCGTTATTTAAAAATGCTGCAGATTTTACGCACCGCAGAGATGGGTCTAACGAGGTGGCGGCTTATTTTGCCGCTCCCTCTCTCACTTTGCAAAATGAGCTTTAACGAGATTTGCCTCAAACTTTTTCACATTTCTAGTCACTCTAAAAATTCCGAGAAGACGCGTAGTACCCAGCACAGCGGTTTATTTCTTTTTTCTTCTTCGGATGAAACCTGAAGAAAGCATGCATCCGTAAACAGACGAGGGAACGTTGTGTTGAACGTCGCTCGCGCTACCCGCACGAGCAGGGCCGACTTCCGAAAACGGGCCCGTTTTCTCTGGTGCATTGACACCTCACGGGGCAACTCCTGCACTGCCGAGTGTGCACGCACCTAGCCCGACGCCTGCGTGCCCCGGGGGGCCAACGTGCCGCTGTCGTCGCAATATTGATCGCGAGCGCGCAGGTACGGCGTCTTGGCGCCTCGTTAAGTGATGATCGTGGTACCCGTGTACCCGTGCCTTTATTTAGTGACGCTACGCTCGCCTTAGTAGAGCTGGTTCGCTCTCCCGGAATCCTTTGAAAGGCCGCGACTGAGCAGTCATAAATTGGCATGTGTTGGTCACCCGCCCAAGAGGGGGCTTGCGTTTTCCGAATTTGACGAAGCGCTGCCCCCCACCCTTCATCGTCTTGGATTTGTGCACGCACAAGAACCCCTTTGCGTCAACGGATTACACTCGCCTGCCCGCCGCGCCCCTGCTGGTGATGGCATGCAGCTCTCGGACACACGGGGCCTTCTTAATAAAGCTCTGGTCAGCGGTGGTCGCCCCAGGGTAGTTTAGTACATCAATTTTGTCTGCTGGTTTGCCTTTAATTTTTCATCTCTTTCAGTCCAGCATTTGGCAGTTGTTACACAGAATCGCTCTTGCTATTTTGCCTCGTTGAAGCTCAAATTTCACCCGTTTCACCCGGGGGACAAGATGGCAGACTTACTGACAAGAAAATCGCTTTCGGGGCACTTCGTTGATGTGCAACGAACAGCGTGGATCGTCGCGGATAGACGTCGGATAATATTTCTCCTTCAACGGCTGCCAGAATCAATCCCCTTATCCTAGCGGTATTTCCAGCATGGGCGCTTCTCTTGGCCATGTGGAGAGTGACCTCCTGCCGGCTACTTTGGCGTTATCATTGCCTCACTCCGTCCTCGTGTTTCTTAGTTAAACAGGTGACCTTTTGTGACGAGAAAGAATAGCGACGAGAATGAATAGTGCACTGCCTACTTCTGGTTTTGGCGTCGAGCTTCTCGCCTCAAGTGGCAGCAGCTCAACATTGCGCTTCGCAGGTCCAGTGTTTCTCTATCCGTGCCGACTCTATCATTCGGGGTTTCACAGTCGGGTTTCGGCCGTTGGGCTGTCCACACGGCGCCTCTTAAGCTCCATTCGCGATTCAAGACGGTTCCCGAATTAACTCGTCTTGCTGATTTATGCACCTATCTAGAATCGGTGGGATCCCGCGTATACGAGTTCGCCTTGTCATCCATAATGCCATCCGCCGTCTCCTTCAGGAGCACCGCCTCACCCACCACCTTGGTGTCGTAAAGTTTGGGAGTGCATTGGCGGCATTCGAGGAGTCGCCAGCGTGTCCCCCCCCTACCGCGCCGGCCTGGTTGCCCAACGCAGCTTTCGCTGCACGTTAGTGGCGTCTCGTATGTGACACCGGCTCGGCGTGGGGCGTAGTTTGTGACCCTTCGTGCACACACGTTGCGTCTGCTGAGTCAGCGGCTGTCAGCCTGCCCTGGCCGTCGTGTGTGTGGTCGCGAGAAAGTGTCACCGTTAGCTATAAAAGGCCCGGGTTCTTACCGGAAAGGATCAGGCGAGGGCCAGGGGTGGTCCTCTTCATCCCTGTATCAGCTACGTGGGATGACGTCATCGGGGTATCTTCGTTGGCTACGAGAAATAGAGAGAGGCTTTATTATGAGCAGATGGTCTTACGAAAGCCAAGCTTTATATGCTTTCTCTCTCTCTCTCTCTCTCTCTCTCTCTCTCTCTCTCTCTCTCTTCTGCATTCAATGCGCACTGCAGAAAAGCCAACCAATGGGTTTCACAAAACCGATGATGATGATGATGATGATAAGCGAAGGCACATCAAGTGCCTCAAAAAAAAATGTCTTCCCGTGGTCGGAATCGAACCCGAGTTCCTCTCGTTATGAAGCCAGTCTCTGTCCGGTTGCGCCATTCCGGCACGGTGGGAGCAGTTTGCATGGGGGGAAAGCTTCGCGTTTTGACCAACAAGACCTCTCGGGTGGCCAGATCTGAGCTCCCCAGCGTCTCCTCACACTGCTGGGAGGAGGCGCTGGAAATTGAGTGAGATTTGTGTGGCGCTTGGCCTGCGGGAAAGCGGGAAGGGAGGTCGTTATACGTAAGCCTAACTGCGCTGTCCTCGCAAGCGAAGCGCCATAATGACAGCAGAATCTTTTTGTTTTGTTTGTCGTTGGGATCGTCGATTCCTCCGGTGCAGAGGCCCCTTCCAGAACACGTTTCTGCCCTACGTCCCCGAGGTCATCGCAATCCCACCGAAGCCGACTCGAAGGCTCTCGGTACCGTATAGCGATCCATGAGGTTACAGGGTGTTTATTGGACGTATTTAATTTTATGGTCTTAGGGCTTTCATGTTTTTATTCAAGACCTCTTAGATACACTGCCCACCGAAAAAAAAAATGTCTTCCAACAAACCATTTGTGCGAAGCAGTAAATACGAATTCAAAGGGGCTCGGTATATAGTGCCTCGTAGGGGTAAACATCAGGTCCTTGTTCGTATTTAATAAAGGCCCTATAACGATTTCCTATATATAACTACTTCAGTATCAAACTGTTTATATTAGACGCTGGAAACATGTCTTACCAGCCTTTCATGGGCGCTTAGTTGTGAAGTCGACTTCAAATCGGCTCGATGTCAGCAGAGCGGCTAGGCACTTTTTAAAATCACACTAACCGCTGCCTCAGTCGGTAGTTAGTGCTACTACTTCCGTTAGTCATCTTTCCCTAGGTTGAAGTGCACGACACAAAGACACGGCGGTATAGTTTTCTGCGGTCTTGTTCTTGTTACAGTGGGGATCGTCTTGTTCATCACAGGTCGTCTTGGCTTCGTGTCAGAGACGACCTACACGCTCCAAGTGGCCGCATCCCCGTGCTTTAAAGGGACACTGAAGTGATATGTAAACATTGCGGGATTACTTGCGCAAATTGTAGTCCGGAGTCCCCAGGCCATGTTTCGACCACCCTGGGCGCGTTTACGCGATTTTATTTAGTAGAAAAATTAATTCGAAAATGCTGTCCTCCTCTCTTTACGCTCGCCCATTTTCTGCGGCGTTTTCGTGTGACGTCAGGAGGGGATAAGCTGGCAATTGGCTGCGCTACTGCACGGCTCCCCGGCCTTCAGACAGAGTCAGTCGGCCCAGCGTTTCGACCGCCGGCCGCCGACGGGTCGTCGCAATTCGTTCGCTCAGTTGAAATGAAGCCAGGACACGTTTGTGAATGGTAGAATTTGCCTTTCTTTACTTGGTTAGTTTGTACACTGTATCTAGCTCCAAGTCAAGGTCGCTTCACACAAGCGCTGCGCAAGCGCACATGCGACGCTTCGCTGACTGGTATGCCAGTAGGAAAATATAAGGCCTCTTGAAGGCGGGAGAAGAGTCAGCGAAGTCAATATAGGTACTAAGGAAATAAAATCAACTGATACAGTCGAACACGGATATATCGAACTCCAAAGGGATCGCGAAATAGTTCGATATATGAAAAATTCGATATAAAAAATATGGGCTCTGAGAGCTCACCTGGGGCGGACGACCACTTACCGATCGGCGCATTCAAGAATGACAACTAATTCTGCACTAACGACGCAACAGGATGCTTTATTTGCGTGAAAAGAAATCGCTGATCTTGGCCTGCTTCTTCGTCTTGTACATGGAATTAAAGACGCTGGTCTCGATATTCTCGAGGCTATCCAGGTGTGACAGCCCAGTTCCTCCCATGTCGCCGCAACTACGTAGAATCAAGCTGAACGCAGCCGCCAGTTCACCGGCGGAGTACGATCGTGTAGCCGCATCCTCGTCCGGATGATCTTCGCCACTCGAGCTATCAGCCTGGGTTCCTGCAACCGCAGCTACGATATCCTCGTCACCGACGTTCGCAACAGCCTAAACATTGCTGTCAGCGTTCACGAAGTCGCCGGCAGACAGTCTGGCTGGAACAGCAGCCGGGAAAAGGGACGACAGCTCGCGAAACGTGTCGACCATGCCCTATTCGTCGTCGTCGCCGTCTTCGCAAGCTTCCGAATGTTCGGCCGTCACGAAGCCTGCCTTCCGGAAGCAGTTGGCCACGCTCTGCTTTACGCTGTTCCAGGCACCCGTCATCATGTGTATGGCCCCCAGCTGGTCACCTTTGAGCTCGGTGCCCACGCGGAGGTTCATCAAAAGCCTATCGAGGATTCGTCTCCTGTACCCAACCTTGAACGAAGCTCGAGCGGCTGCAGCCTGGCTGTTGTGTTCGGAGGCAGAAACTTGAGCTCGATGTTGTCAAGCTCGCAGGTGGTTTAGTTGGCCGAGTAGTTATCCATGAGAAGGCAAGCGTGACGCTCCGACGCCCCGGCTTCTGTCCCTGTTGGGTTTCGGCGAAGGCACTAAGCGACCGCGGAAATCGGGGGTGCAGCGACCGCCGAGGAGGACCTTCCAGCTCGTGCGGTGTTCGATATACCCAATGTCGGGAAAAATACCGTTCGGTATAAACGTACGAATTCGTATACTTTTACGCAGAATTTTCAAGGGGATAATTCATGAGTTCGATATAGACAATAATTCGATATACCCGTGTTCGACTGTATTTGTACCGTACAGCGTAAAACTAGGGTGCGGGAAGCACTTTTTTGCGCTGGGCGAACAAGCACAGCGGTCAGCAGCACGACTACGCATCTGCGAACGCTTTTCCGCCTACGAAATGCAATTGCTAGACGTGAGCTATTGTGGAAACTCGGGGGACGCTTACTGCACGAGCGCAATACAACAAATAGTCACCTAAGCTGCTTGAAATGCCGAAACTAAATAAAAGGGTAAACTGATTGTACAATATATACCCTATATTACCAACGCCAGCGGAGCCCGCTCCGTGGCCGAGCGGTCTGGTTTGCTAGGTATGCAGTCGCAAGTATTTTGCAAGTCACGAGTTCGAATCCCCGCGGGTACGTGCTTTTTTTTTGTAAGTTAACTTTTTCGTTTTCCACCGATGTTTTCTATATTGAGTTCACCTTTTTTTGGGCCGCAACGTTCATGGCTCCACGAACTAGTTCACAAAACGCGCGCAGGCTGGCACTGGCGCGCTAGCGAGTTCTCGTTGGCGTGCTGTTGCCATAAGCACCGACTGCTTGCAGGCAGTGGGCACAGGCCAGAACAACAGACCCTTGGACTGGTGCGAACACGCTGTCGCGGATCGCGACGTAAGAAAGGAGCCAGACAGCCGGTCGCCCTTTCGCTGCGCTGATCACACGGAACTGCTCCGAGCACGAGGCGCGAGCTATGCCCGTACCCACGTGCCCGTGCAGCCCTGCCTCTTTTATTCATTATCCACAACACACTCCCCCCGCCGCCAAGGTGCGCATGTGGCTTCCAAAGGGAGAACAAATGTACCCATGAACGATGGCTGAAAAAGGCAGTCAGAGGCGCACTGCGAATTTCAGCAGGGGAGAAACGGAACGAGTCACAGGGAAGGAAAGGTACTTGTAGAGACCATCGTGAACATGCCTGCACCCTGAGTCCGCCGACACAATGAGGATGCGCCGGCAAACGGGAGGAGGACGCGAACGCAGACCAAGGGGTTCATAACTTGTCGCCTAGTCATCCTTATCCCATTGCACCACGGGAACAGATCCGTCACTATCATCTTACTCAGCTTGCGGCGACCAGATTCTTTTGATCCTGCCTACAAACATCCCTTCATCATCCTAATTGGGTGATCTTGGTGTGGCTGATGGCAACGGAGCAATGAGGTACTTCTGGTCATGGCTGGCAGCAAGATGATACCCGGTGTCTCTGTCGCCGTCCTTGTCGCCTCCCGGTTCGCCGCCGCCACCAGGATCGTACGGGAATTCGTACGGCATCCGAAATGCCAGGGAGACCACGCAGTAGCCAACCGCGAGCGCGCTCACCAAACGTAGACCACACGAACGATGTCCGGGAACTCTGTGTCCCGTCTGGTCACCCCCTAGCCGTCCGTAGCCACCAGGATCATAGGGAAATACCACGTACTTGCGGCCCAGTCTTCGGTTAACGGGCGCAGTCGTGTACCCCTTGCAGGCATGTGCGTCGCCAGTACAGTACGGCGTGGCTGGTAGCTGGACACCAGTGATCACTCCTTGTCGTGAGCTGCACGGATCCTGATCGTGAGCTGCGCAACCGTGCGTCCGGAACGGTGATCGCGGCAGCGGATGGTGTGGCTTCCAGGAGCTTCCCAGGGGGCCGCAAAGCGCGGCAGTTGAAGCTGCCCGGTTGCCGTCCACGAGCTTGCCGCAACAAGGGTCGCCTGACGGCTCGTGATAACCAACTCGGAAGGCCGGTGCGCCGATCAGAGTCGGGGATACCAGGAAGCGCTGACTCCTGCTGAGATTCCAACGGAGACGCCAGCGCCCGGAGCCATACGACCACCGTCGTACAAGTGGGAACGGCGCCCGCTCGCGACACTTAACAACCACATGCTCTCTCAGCAAGGCACTCCCCCGAGCGGCAGCGATGTCCGAAGCGTCAAGGATCATCACGCTGGACGGGTTCGCATCACCGTAAATCGTGGTCATGGGGTCCTTGGAGAGGTCAGTTCCGTGGCCGTCCTGAACGACGATGCAGTCACCGCAGGGCGGGCGGCTGGGTACACCCACTTGTGCCTCAGTGGAATCTGTCGTGCTCTCCGCTGGCCTCACTGGCGGGTCAGACTCGTCGACAGCTGTAAGGACGTTCCGATGGTCAGAAGCGCACGGCTCACACGCAGCGGGAATGTTCGCCACCTTGTCAGCCTCCGCGGCAATCCTGCTCTCACCGGAGGGCACCACGGTGTTGCCGTGCCGGGTGACGGCGGAGTATTGGTTTGGTGCTCCGGTGCTCCCAGCAGCCAATGGCGAAGGATGGCCCGGTGCGTGCGACGAGGCGTCGAAGACGACTCGAAGTTTAGTCGTGACTGCATCTTGTCGGACCACTCTATGATGCGGCATGCAATATGTATTCGGCATCCCGCGCGTTCCTTGAGCGGGTACTCGCTCCGCATGGCCCTCCTTAAAATAACCACGTATTGTCTTGTCATACTGTGACAACAAGTCCGGTCGGCTGCGGAAACGCCTGAGCTGCATGCGCAATCACTGCTCCGCAAGTGCATAGTTGTCTTGGTGGGCCTCCAGTCCTGGCTCTTGAATCAGGAGTGGGACTTCGTAGCGCCCGTCCTGCTTGCGGATTTCCCGCTCAAACTGCTTCGTGGCCTCGGCGTCTAGTCCAGGCCCTTCTGCCGTTTCCTTGATGCCAATGGCTTCTAAGCGCCACAGATCTGACGGGTCCATCTCCTCCTCGGGGTTGCTTCCCGATGGGTACGCGTGAGTGATGAACATTGCGCAGGATGGTTCGGATGCGCCATGGCTGCCGCTGTCAAGATCGGCTCCCTGGACAGTCCACCCGAAGATTGTTTCGGCTGCCGTGAGGTGAGAGGTAAGGCGTGATATTCTTCCCGACGACACCTTCCAGTACGAATCGGAGCCAATGAGGATGCTGACTCGATCCTCCATGTGGGTGTCCGTCAGCCGAAGGTCTGCAGCAGTCAGGTTGCGCCCTGCCATCTTACTGAGGACTTCTGCGTTCACAGGTGGACTTGTCACCGCGCAAATTTCGGGGACCTCCAAAGCCTCGATGGTGATGCGTCTCCCGCCGTGCTGACTCTTCAGAGTGATTGCGACGCGATTGCATCGCACGGATGACCTCGGACGGGAGTCTCCAAAGGTAACGAGCGGCAAGTCCTCAACACCCCGAACTGGGCAACGCAGTGTACGTGACAGGTCACGCCGAATAAACGTGCGCTGACTGCCGGAATCCAACAGTATGCGGACTATCAGCTTGTGCCTGGCTCCAATCGCCCACGCCCTCCCGGTTTGCAGGTAGATCCGCGCCGCGCTGCAGTCTCCGGACGATGCGGACGTGACGCTAGGAGTTGCCTGTCCGTCGTTCGGCGCGGTGACCTGACCCCCTCCGGCCATTCGAACTCGTCCATTCGCAGTTGCCTGCGGCGGGTGTGCTATGTCGCATAGAACTGTGAGATGCCCTTTGGAGCAACGGACGCAAACCAACGACCTCGACAGTCTGCAGCACCGGGCAAATTGACCCTTCGTGCCGCAACGGAAGCAGCGTCCCCCGGTTCGTAACTTGCGGCGCTTTTCTTGAGGCGACATCGGTACCGTGCTTTCTGCTATACGGTGGTCTGCCGCACATAGCGGGCACTGCCGCTGTGATGGTTGTGACCGTGGTTCCGCCCTCGTCGGAGGCAGCGAAGCACCCGCTGGCAAGGCCGCAGCCGATGGAAGGCCCGAATCGGAAGTTGGGGCCTCGCGCTTTTCGTGAGGGCGCCGCTCTGGAACCCTGGGAAGGTCAAAGTGGCCTTCCTCGCGGACTTCTACCTGAATGCGCAGGAAGTCCAGTATTTCGTCCACTTGCTTCGCCCTTTCCGACGAGCTGGCTCTCTCGCTCACTTGCCTCGCACTTCCGGACGAGCTGGCTGCTCCGTCCGACGAGGATGCCTCCTTAGCCCTCTGCCGGTACAGGATCCCGAGGTCGGGTGGCAGGGCCTTCATCAGTACACGATGGAGGACCACCGCGTACTCCGTCGCCGCCACTCCCAGACTCTTCAGAGCGTTTACACGGAAGGATATCTGGTCGTAGAGGTCTCGGAGTTTACCGACCTCTGAAGAGCTCCGCACAGGGGCCAAGGCGAGCAAGCTGTCGATATGGTCCTCAACGAGCAGGTCGGTCCGGCCAAATCGGGCGGTGAGGGTGCCTATCGCCACGTCGTAGTTGGCCTCCGCGAGTCGGATCCCTTCGATTGCCGCCTTCGCCTTGCCCGTCAAGTACGATGTTAGATACTTGAATTTCTCGATGCGAGCCAAGGCGGGATTGCTGTGAATGGTGGCATCGAAATGGTCCCAAAACGCTTGCCAGCTCCGTCGGTCGCCCGAAAATGTCGGGATGTGCAGCTTGGGCAGCGCGGCGAAGCGCGCGCTGGTGATAACGGGAGAGACCGCCGGCTGACGCAGGGTGGTGCTCGAGGCGTCGTCCGGGCGATCTCCCGTTCCCGAAACCCCAGCGACGGCGTGTGGGGTATCAGCGGGCCTTGTGGCAAACTCGACACGCGCCCGAATGTCCACCACCTTAGCGTCGTAATCCCACGAGGCAACCAGATCCGCCTCGAAGTCCTCCTCGCTGAGGCCGTCCTGAATCTTCTGGTCGAGAGCCTTCATCTCCTCATACCTCATGTTGACGAGGTTCAGAGGTCCTTGAAAAGCAACGGCAGGCGTGGCCGGATCCAGAAGCAGCGATTCAATGGTGGCAATCCCCTTGGTTATTGCGGCCCGAACCGCCCCACGGTGGCGGCGGACCTTGTCCATAGCAGGAGACTCGCCCAAACCAGGCGCCCCGGTGTCCTCGGCACGAGCAGCGGCGGCGGACAGCATTCGATGACGACGCCGGCGGAATGGCGCAGCCTCCCGGGAATCCCAGGCCTTGCGTCCTCGCTGTCTGCGCCGCGTCAAGTCAGGTCCGCTCGTGGGTCGGCTCCCGGGTTTCGCGGCACCAGAATGTCGCGGATCGCGACGTAAGAAAGGAGCCCGACAGCCGGTCGCCCGTTCGATGGGCTCGTCACACAGAACTGCTCCGAGCACGAGGCGCGAGCTATGCCCGTACCCACGTGCCCGTGCAGCCCTGCCTCTTTTATTCATTATCCACAACACACGCTTTTTACGACACAGGCATGAGGGAGGCAAGCTCCAAATATGGGGGAAAAGCGCATCACATTTGGGCGTCTGCGGGTACGCGGAGGGCGTTCATGCACTGCGTAGGTTTCGGCTAGTGAATGCTACGATTCCAAGCCGTCCTGGGAGGCTTATCTTTATGCATTTTTACAGCTGACAACATGGCAGAAGCGCGGTACGATGATTACTGAGTTATTGAAAATGCCCACCCAACAACGCCACCAGTTGTGTTTTACAGAACCGAAACCGAAACGGAAACTTGTTTGGTTGCTCACCTTGGGCATCGTCCAATCACGGTGCCCGCTCCTCCCAACGTCACAGCTTTAGTTGGTGCAGCCGCCGCAAACCGCGCATGGTAGTTTTTCTTCTTTCGCGCTTTGTAAAATAATTACCGATTTGTCAACCGAATAAACGATGAAAAGTGTGCTAATTTGAGCCAGTCTACGCAGTGCAAGCAAAAACGGGAGCTTGACAAATTCACTTCAGTGTCCCTTTAACATTTTTATTAGCCGCCGGAGGGGTTACCGAAAAAGGGAGAGGGTGCGGGTCTGCGCGATTGTTCCCAGCTTAAATTATGCATTCGAGCACGTTCTCCTCTCCCCACCTGCGCCGCGGCATTTTCGCCGTCCCCATTGTTTCGGCGAAAGTTTGCGCGAGCCGCTTTCGCGCGTTGCCCTCGAGGGGCTGCACGGATTAAGCGGGCGTTTCAGCTCTGCCGCGCCCGACAGGTGAGGCGTGCGAGTGCGCAATGGTGGTCAAAGGTGTCGGGACGCGGGTATCGACAGAGTCGGGCACAAAGGCGAGCCGCAGCTGCTCCTGACGCGTTGAGCCGCCCGGGCGACATGCCCTCGGGTGCCGAGCTCTGCCATTTATTAGCGGACCAGTCTTGTGCCGCCGCCGCCCGGGGATGTTTGCCGAGCATCTGCGCGCCTACGCCCGAGAGCTTCGCTGGGCTCGCGTCGGGCCGGTGTCGCCGCGCCGGCCGTGCGAAGGCACGCGGCCTATACTTGGCCAGATTGCCCTGTCCCGGCTGTAGTTGCAGTCGGCTTTTTGTGGCGCTGGGCAGGGGGTTCGGCGGGCACTGGTCACGGTGCCGCGGGCACACGAAGAATGAAAATGGAAGGGGGTGGAAGGCGATGGCAGTTTAAAAGAGTGCCGTTCTGAATGTTAAAAAAAAAAAAAAAAAAACCAAAGGTCAGCTGTGATCGCGAGTCGTGACTGGCTTGTAGGGGCACGAAGCAGCTCCCATCACTGGTCTCTTGCTGTCACTTCACTCATGCAGTGCAGAAGTTGTCAATGAATAATCCTATGGCCCACAACGAAGCACCGTTATGTATAATTTATGAAAGATGTTATGAAACGTCTTGTGAGGGCTTCAGAATAGATTAAAATGCAAGCACAAAAGACCGCGTGTGCCGCTGTGAGTGGCGTGGCACGTGCGGTAAGTAGCGAGGGGCCATGGGTCAGTTAAGTTTTACGGTGCTGGTGCTCGTAACTCTGTAACCAAACCGTATACGTCACATGACCTCATTTACAGAGGCCACGTCAAGGAGGCTGCCATCCTCGAAAGTGTCCGTTATGAGCTATGGCTGATGAAACCGGAAGTCACTGGTGATGTAGGGGTGTGCCACTTCCGGTTGTGACTGCATCCGGTGACGACATCCGTGATGTCAATGCATCGCTTTTTTTTTGGTAGCGGTTTTTTAGCTTTAATCAAGGCTCTCCCGTGTGACGACACACTCAGTGACTGACTCCGAGTGAGCAGGTGCTCTGGCAGTGTGAGAATCCTGCTTGCCTCCCTTTAGCTCGGAGCAGCTATGAATGCAAGGAAATTGACAACCATTCTATCTCTCGGGCCAAAAATGGTTATTTCTACTGCGCTGTCCAATTTTATTGTGATTAGGGATAATTGAAAACACATGTGGCCACAAGTATATTGCACCTTCTCCGTGATCTGTTTCGTTCGGTTTTGGTGCTCACGCATTTCATTTCATGTTGCCATGTTCAGCGTGGAATGTAGTAGTTGATTTTGTTGAAACTGGCCGGACGTAAACCTCGTTCGTGAAGTATCATTACGGTTGTTCGTTTTCGCGTAAAACCCGGCCGATTTCACCCGATTTTAACCCCCCCCCCCCCGAACATTTTTTTATTACGATAAGCGGGTTAAACCCGTATTCTCCCCGAATGGACCTCTCAAAGAAGCGATCTGCACAATCGTGCGCGGACGGTCCGCCGTTCTCAACCAGTATACTTGCTGGAAGCGAGCTCTAAACGCAGCTTTCGAACTCATTGAGTTTTGGCATGACTCCACCGCTCGCCACTTTAGGCTGACAAATGCTGCACTCACATTTTTGTGCTATAGCTAACGAAAGCTGCGATGTCGAAGACTCTCTCGGCTGAGGTACGTTCAACGATCGGACAGGTCTCGAATGAAGACCGACATGTTGCGCATGCAGATGATAATGTACGTAAACATGCATGTGTAAAAAATCGACGCGACCAGCTTTTCGTGAACAATTTTTTTTCTTATCTTGGAGGTTATCAATGCTCTTTACTGTCATCATTACTGATTCATTTCCGAACAAACGCCAAATGTCGGACAGTATTTGCTAGAAATCTCTGATGCCCCCTCGATTACCAGCTTCAAACAAACACCAATTTTAACAGTGCTTGGTACATCTGTAGATTTAACCCGAAAAATTCCCGAATTTCGGAAAGGTTTTACAAAAAATCCCTATTTGTCCCCGATTATCAGTGCGACAAATAGTACCCGATTTTTACCCCGTGATTTAATAAATATATAAAACTGAAAGCGAACAGCCCTCAGTGTCATGTAGGCGCGTTCAAAAGGGCATCCCAGTTTCAACACTTCCGCACTAACCTTCGAAACTATTGAATGTTGGAGCCTGAACCGTACATTCTTTTTGGTATATTCGTTGAGGTGGTGCAGCATGGTTCGCGAAACCGGCAGTGGAGGTTCGAAGCTCATGCTAGCTGCTCTCCACGCTTTCTGAGTCTTACGCCCCCACACAGCACAAAATTAAGTGGCTACTTCGTAGATCCCATTTCCCTTTCCGAGGTTGAAATGGCACATATTCATCAGTGTATGGTGGCACATTGCAGCAGTTCTGCACGTGTGCAGGCTTTTTAACACAAAAGGGCTTTATTCCGGGATAAAGATTTCACTGACGTCATATCCGTCTCGGAAATGACGCCACTACAACGAAGCAAGCAGCCTGTAAAGGGTGCACCTCTGCACACAAGGTCCTCTTGCGGGGAAGCAACGTTTAGTACTAAAGAGCACGTTATACTTAGGGTTGTTCGTTTTCGGGTTTTGTATTTTAACACGAAAGTGTTTTCTGCCGGGTGGTGGTGGTGGTGGTAAAACATTTATTCAAGAGATTTGCGCTTGAAAGCGGGAGAAGCGCTCAGTCCAGGGCCCCTGCGGACGCTGCGGTCCTGCGTGCCCGGTCCACCAACTGTCGCTGGTCCTCAGTGTCCGAACTTCACAGCGCGCCCTCCCACTGCTCGAGGGTGGGGGATACACCAAGATTTTACTTCCGTCATATCCGTCGCGGAAATGACGCCAGTAAACCTTCAGAAGGGACCCTGCAGCAGGTCGTCGCTCGCCAAGCACACCCACAAGACAGCCGCCGGCCCGCAAATCATGCTCAGCTGCAGATTTCCTGCACATTTCACTTTCGTGTTTTACCGATTCATATGATAGAGGAATAAACCACAGTTTTTTTTTTTTTTTCAGTTTGACGCGCAAAGCGTCCTGCGCGGCGCACACAATTACAATTACTTAGCCGTACGCAATGCAGCCATATTGTATTGTCACGCAGTGAAGGACAAAGCAAGGTTCTTGAAGAAATCACGCTTAGTAAGGGCGAACTTGTGCCCCGCAATAAACTAGCAGAAAAACGCAAACTTCGAAGCAGCAGTCAGCTGTAGAGTTTCATACTAATATATACTAGAGGGAAATCTGTCGCTGCAGACGCGCCGTCGTGTGCGCCGCCATAGTACTGTGAACTAAAATAGTAGCGGCCAGCGACGCTCCTCGCCTACCATGCTTGGCTACCCACATGGCTTCTTTTTGCTCTTGAAGCCAAAATCAACAAAGAAGGGTAACTTCTTTTTTCTTGTTCGTCTTGCATGAAGCTTCTGAATAATCTCCGACAAGTAAGTGTTATTGTAACTCCATTTTTACGATATATAAATACATCTAAATAATCTAATACAATAGTATTGTTGCTTTTTTTTGCAGGCACAGGCAACTTTTCAGCCTGTTCATGAGCTTTGCCAAAGACGAGTGGAACGTGCCTCCTCCCCTGTACATGACGGAGCCCTCGCTGAAGCGCAGCTCGATCGCCTAGAAACTGGCACCAGATTTCCCTCTAGTATATATTGGTATGAAACTCTATGCAGTCAGCGAAGTGACGTGTACAGACGGACGTCGGCGAAATTGATGCCGCTGCGTTTGCTGTGTTCACGCATTTATCTCGAGTGTTCTCAAGAAATATCGAATTCGATCGAGAACATTGTCGATGAAACAAAAATGAAGGAAGCTCACACACTAACGCGTAAGGCTTGAAGGTAGCGAAGCTGTACGCAACCTTCACGACCGTCGCAACAGTTTAAAAGTCCACGATTTCAGCCGATTTGCTTCTTCATTGCTACCGCAATGACCTACACTACACCATTGTTGCTATCTTCCTTCATTTTTTGGAAGTGATAATCATTAGACATCACCCTGAAGGGGCGTACGCTATGACGTGTCTTTCTCGTTCCGAGCAAGTGTTGCCACGACTACAATGAACGCTAAAGTTTTTTTTTTTTTTTTTTTTTTGTCAATTTGGGCCAATCACCCTAAGTCGGTATGCTTGGCTTGACGAACGTTCGCCGGGACGCTGGTCGGTCGCCGCGAGGCACGCGCACGCCTGCGCTCGGAATTTTCTAGGTATTTCTAACTGCGGACACGGAAAATAACGATTTGTTAAACAGCTTTACTGTTAAAAAAACAGTCTAGGATAGTGACCTAGGATAGTTACCTTTTCCATGCCAAATAACATTACACGCGCGTTTCGCTTGAAAGATAGAATAAGATAGCCAGGCGCGGCCACGTGCTTGTGACAGAACATAAACAAAGAAATCCGAGGGCGTGCAGTAAACCGTAAGCCTCATTCGGGGAGTTCCGAAAATTCAGCGTCTTCTTCAAGTATCCTCATAATTCTTACCCCGTAAACAACGGTCGTAAACAACGTCGGTCGTAAACAACGTCGCAATCGTCATTAGTGCAGCCCCGATGTTTGTGATCCTGCACCCATCGCCACAAAGTTTCCAGGGCTGCCGTGACCGTGTCGGCGCCAACACCGGTCAGAGCGCGGTGCGTGACCATGCGCGAATTTCTCCGGCCGTGTGCGGTTTCGCGGGCTGGCGTGACTCGTGGAGCGAGAGCAGCGCGGGTGCTAATCAGCGCTGCGCACACCACTGCGCCGCCCCCCCCCCCCCCTTTTTCCACACACACACACACACACACACACACACACACACACACGCGCGCACTAGGCGTCACACGGAAGCGCGGCTTCTGCCGCCGCCTCCCTCGCTAAATCCGTGGGAGACGCTTGAGGTGGGGCACGGAGGCAGCTCGAGGCGTGGATAGCCGCGCACGGAAACGAGACCGGGGTTTGCGGGCACTGCTGTTGTATACGCGCTCGTTATGACTGGGACTCCGCGTTTTCGGTGTGTATATACTTCGCGCCACCTTTCGGGATGTTTTTTTCTTTTTGTATGTTTGCTCGACGATGGAGACGAAAAGCAAAGCCCGTGTGTACGAGATTTCGGCGCACGTTAAAGATCCCCAGGTGGTCAAAATCAATCCGGAGCCCTCCACTACGGCGCGCCTCATAGCCTGCGTTGCGTCAGCGCGTTAAACCCTACAATCAATCAATCAATCAATCAATCAATCAATCAATCAATCAATCAATCAATCAATCTGCTTGCTCGCCATCTGGTAATCGACGCTTTTCTTCACTGACTTCATCTCCTGAAGGAAATCTACAATAGGGGCTTGAGCTGTAAGGCGGGGTTGTTAACTATATTTATTGTAGGAAGTGCAATGTTGTCGATGTATCGTTCATCGGGTTGTTGCTGAAATATACGCACCGTTTCCCATTGCGGTTCGTTACAATATTCGGCGATTTCAACTATTTCTCGATTCTTGCCTGGATTTTTCACTGTGCCAGCTTATCGATCAACCCACACGTTGCTAGAGCACGTGCGCAAACATTCTCAATATACGTCTAACCGCTCATTCTGACCTGTTTGCTGATATAGCCAACCTCGATGGTCTTTCTGATCACGACATAATTACTGGAAACTTACCAGGGTCGCTTAACAAAAATAGGATCAATGAAAATGGTGTAAGGTGTTATAACCGAGCCGACTTTGATGCAATTATTATCGAATTATCCCGTTTCATTGCAGAGTTTCTAGATAGCCGTTTGTCAAGTTCAGTTGAAGATAACTGGAAACTTTTAAGAAATACTCTTTCTAGCCTAATTGATCAAGGTATACCAGTTATGACCATAAAAACGAGCAACATCGCTCCGTGGTTCACTCAGAAACTGCGTCGATAATAAGCAATCAATCAAGGTCTTCATTAGGGCAAGACCCGCCGGGGGGGCTCAGCGGCTAAGGCATTGTGCTGCTGAGCATGAGGTCGCGGGTTCGATTCCCGGCCGCAGCGGCCGCTTTTCTGATGGAGGCGAAAAGCGAAAACGCCCGTGTGTTCGAGATTTCGGCGCGCGTTAAAGATCCCCAGGTGGTCAAAATTAATCTGGAGCCCTCCTCTAGGCGCGCATCATCGCCTGTGTAGCGTCGGCGCGTTAAACCCCACAATCAATCAATCAATCAATTCATTAGGGCAAGGACGACACGGTGGCCTGCATGGGAAAAAAAAAAGTTGCATTTTACAGCCGCCCGGTTTCCCTTACAGGCCGCGTCAACTTACACAAGGCCTAGCGCCAGGCCGGGGACATGTTAATAATAAAGATAAGCGACTATTTCGAATGGCACACAAAAACAGATTATCGGATTCGAGGCGTCTCTATAAAAAAACGTGACATGGCGTGTCAACACATTTCAAGTACTACTCGTCGTCGCTTCTTCAGTCGGGATTTGTCGTTAATGCTAGCAAACAACCCTAGGTGATTTTGGCGCACAATAAATCCCAGCAACCATCCCGATGTAACCCTCGTTGACACCAATGGTACCTCTATTCCCTGATCCGAATGTGCTCACTTATTAGATGATAATTTGCATAAGTTTTTACTCTTGAGGATATTGCTTCATGCTCTTACGTTGATGTAGTTTCCGGTATTGATAGTCTGAACTATAATAATTGACGAAGCCGATCATAATGGCTTCAATAGCAAAATATTTACAAACATTTTTTGCGGTATCTATCGCTGCTTGGCAGCAATCTTTTCGTTATCATTATCGTCAGGCACCGTTCCACAAGACTGGCTAATAGCAAAAGTAGTGCCCATATATAATACATGTATGGTGATCGCTCATCCCCGATTAACTGCACACCCATTTCTTTAACTAGTGCGATTTGTCAGCTTTTGGAACACACCATATACACTCATAAGCTATTACGTATACTTGGAGGAACGCAATATCACATTTTAAAACCAGGACGGTTTCCCGCAGAGGCTATTCATGCGAAGCAGGACTTGCAGGATCCACTCACGAATTACATTCATCATTGGACGCCAGTATTCAAATTGATGTCATATTCCTCGACTAAACAAATTCATTCGATCGGGTTCCTCACCACCGGCTCTTACTAGAACTGATAGCGTCCTCGATAAACACGCACCGGTGTTGCCCCCAAAACCGGCGCGGTGCACAGTGCCCCACGACGGTGCGTACCGGCACGGAGCGTTGATCGAGGACAATCGGGGCGGTTCTACCCAGGCGCCATCTCTTAATCTAAGAAATCAACTCATAAAACGTTCACAAGTAGCAATACAGCACTGTAATGAGACACGGCGCTCTTAGAAAGTGGTATTTATTGAAGGCCAATGATTATATGTACGCACAACTCAAATCCGTCACACATGCGGAACAACATACCGCCACCGCTTCCACTAAACAGCTATACAAGCTGCTTCTCATCTTCGTTTGAGCCATAATGCGAGTGCCTGTTTTGTTCCGCCCTTCCATTACAGCAAAACAAGTAGGTCTTCATCGCCTAGGCACTCCGGTGACAGTTCATGATAATTCGATTGAACGAAACGAATGTCAATCCCCAACTGTCTGGCAATTCATGCAGCCGTCTTTGAAGTACACGAAGTTCGCGTCCTCATTTACAATCTCTAGTCGTTGTTACCGCCCGTTAGGAGCCTGTCGCATCGCTGCCCGATGAATTCACAAGCACGTCATCCTTGTCAGCAACAATACACAGCTCCTTCCGCCTTGACACGAGTGCGGCGATGCGCCGTCGCTGCAGCAGACGGCGGAGGAAGCCCCTTCGCCGGCATCGTCCGCGATGCATCTCGGGATTGCACCCCGGCGCACCATCGACTCTCTCGGTGCGCGGCGGTGCAACCAAAAATTGCCCCGCGACGGTGCGCCCCGGTTTATCGAGGACGGATGGTGCACACCGGTGCGGTTTATCGAGGATGAAAAGGCGCACCGGTGTGCCCCGGTGTGCACCGGTGCGGTTAATCGAGGATGCTATGAGGCAGCTTAATAATTCACCCACTTCTCCCACAAGCCTTTCTTTCCAATAGACAACAATTTACTTCTGTCAATAGCTTTAACTCAAGTTTCATGTGTTGTTCCTCAAGGAAGTGCGCTTCGCCCTTTGCTTTTTCTGATATATATTACTTGCTTACCCTCTTCTTTCAACTCTAGAGTTAGGCTGTTCGCTGACGATTGCTTTATTTACCGTATTTCTCTGAATGGTGATCGTCAATTTCTACAATCCGATTTTGGCCCTTTCGTGATGCTCAATCTGGATAATGACACTAAATTCTTCCAGAACTAATTAATGTCATTTACTTAAAAAACTTCTCGCATTCCAACGTCTTATAATACTTCAGCGGAACTTACGACCTCGTGGAAATATCTTGGCGTTAACTTTCAGTCCGAACTGTCATGACATTACCATATTAACGTCCCTCTCGCGTCAGCGAACCGATCACCTCGGGTTCCTTAAACGTAACTTAAAGCACGCCCCATCACACTTACGCTAACTGGCTTGTATCTCTCTAGTACGTCCTAAAATAGAATACGCGTTAGCCATATGGGATCCCCACCAAGACTACATCATTGAAAACATCTAAGCTCTGCAGAACCGCGCTGTGCGTTTTATTTTTCCCGATTTCTCACATCACACCAGCGTAACTTCATTGAAGCATCGTGCTGAACAGCAAGAGTTATGTAGCCGCGAAGTTCCTCCTTTATCGCTACTTCGCTGGTTTTACCATTACGCATACCTTCGCGAGGACTTCTTTAGGTCACCCCCGCTATATCATACCGCGCCGTGATCATCCGTGTAAAATCGAACGCTTCACGTTTCGTTCAGTAAATATCGTTCATACCACACACCATAACGGACAAGGAATAACTTCCCACTAAACACCGCAACATTCACCGATATAAATCTTTCAGAAGCTACTAAATACAAATGGAAGTGCATACGCCCTTCATGACACCTCTCTTGTTGCTCTTTTTGTTCCACAAATAGTGACAAAAAATTGATGTTTGGTTTTTGTGCAATATGCACATTTTTATGGCTCCTGCTCTTAATTGTTGCTGTGATTGTCTCGCCCTTTTTACGTAAAAAAGTAAATACGCTTTCGCTTTGTGTAACCGCGATTTCTTTTTTTTTTTTTTGGTTCGTTCACTCATATTCTATCTTGCATATTTCTGGTTATTATTAATTATACGGCAAGAATATTAGGCCTTGTATTTTATTTCTAATCATCATAGTTGTTTTCCAGTTTGATCATTTGTGCGACTCGTTACTCCATTGTTATACTGTATGTGTTACTGCCCCCCTCTCATGTAATACCCTCCTGCGAGAGAGCATTCAGGAGCATTCTGAACAAACAAACAAACAAACAAACAAACAAACAAACAAACAAACAAACAAACAAACAAACAAACAAACAAACAAACAAACAAACAAACAAACGAACGAACGAACGAATCATTTTACGAAAGGAATATAGCAAAGAGTGTTGTAAACCGTTTATTGCTCAAAAAAATCACTTCTGGAGAATGCGGGTAAACATTTATTTGTCGAAAATTATAACTACGGTACCGTCCTCCACGTGAGCGCGCTCTTGCAGAAGCAGCTGTTCAGCGCATCGGCGCTGTTTTCAGCCGGATAGTTTAACGGCGCAATGCGACGTGTGTGCCCATGCGTAGCGTTGCTTGAAAACGATAAGGCGGGTGGACGCAGGCTACAGGAAGCGCCCCGCGCATAACGTCGCTAATGAGACGCCTCCTCACCCGCTCCTCAGCGCATAGCGCGAGCAGAGTTCAGACATGCAACGCGTAACAACTCTCCGCAAGGACGTGCTTCGCCCGTGGTCGAAAGAGGCTCTTTTATTTTGTCTCGTAGCTGAGCTCCAATCACCTTCCCGCGGACGTCTGACTCGTAGCGCGGAGTGCGAGTCTCGTCGGCTGCAGAGCGAAGTCGTGTCTCAACCTGGTACTTCAGTGTCGCCGAATGTTGCCATACACCAAGTCTAGTACGGAAAGAACCTTGATTGCGCGCAGACGTGCTACGCTGCAAGAATGACGCAGGTGGGAGTATTGTGAGCTGCGCCCCCCCCCCCCTCCCCCTCTTCCCCCCCCCTCTCTCTCTCTCTCTCTCTCTCTTGCCTGTGTGTGCATGAATAGAACATGGCCCGGTGAACGCCAACTCTGTCGCTGGCTGTGGTTTCGATGCCCGGATCTGCGTGGTTTCCGGGCTTAGTGATCGAAGCCGACCGTGTGTCGGGATTGCAGTGTATTCGGCTAGATCCGCCTCCTGATACGCGCCTGCATGGGCCTCCGTTTAACTGGGAATGTGTACTCTATACGCATTCTGCAACGGTGTTCCGAGGAGACCAGCGATCCGTTTGCATGCCTGCCTGCCACACTGCGCGCCATGCGCGTCGAGCGATTCCCGGCAGTAAATCTGGCTGCACGCCGCGAGTATCGACTGCACGACTGGGAACAAGTGCTGCTGCCGCGGCGAGTGTTCGAACGCCCGCGCACGGCACAGCGTTGACGGGGGGAGCGGGCGACTGCCAGGGCACCGTCGCGGTGTGTGTCGTAAATCTCTTCGTGGCAGCCCGCTTCTTCTTCCGGCTTGTTCCTTTGTCGCCCCGCGCACGGCGAAGCCGGAAGTGCCGCGACTCGTTGGTCCCGGGGGAAGCGCTGCCTGGGCGCTACGGGCTATCGGGCCGGGCGCCGTTTTTTGGAGGTCGCTAACCCCTGGTTTGGCTCGCTTCCCCGAGGCTGCTTGGCAAGCGGAGGTCCAGAGACGCCACAGAGTGGGCGACATTCGGGGCGCCGCTTGCCGCCTCGGTTCAGTCAACTGATTGCTGATGCTGATGCTGATGATGACTGCTATTTGTTTCCCCTTTGTAGCGGGGTGATGACGTTTCACCTTACCAAAAAAAAAAACTAAAAAAGAAACTAATATACTTATGTTTTGCACTCTTCGTTTAATACTAGCGCTGCTCTTAGGGTATGCACAAAAAACTCATCACGCACAAAATACTTTTTTTTCCCCCTGTTACAGGTGGTAGCTGACCTAGGCAATATTCCCCTCTCTGCTTTTCGTCCACCAGCATTCTACTCTCCTTTTCGTCGCCTCGACAGCCTTGAAGTTAACTGCCTCTGCGCTACCCTTAAATCCTAGGGCTTCTGGAAGCCGAATATTTCCCTCTAGATTTGGATGGATAGCCTCGTATTCTAACACTGTGTGCCGCATAGTTTCTGTTTCTTTTTTGTAGACCACGCACACCCCATCATTTTGTGCATACTTCCCCACAAAGCTCTTATTTCTCAAGCAACCTGCTCTAGCCTCAAAAATTCACGCATCTGCACGAAATGAATCATGACGAGTGGGCGAAGCACTGGGGATCAGTCTTACCGTAAATCACCCGTGGCATTTCCCATTCGCGCATGTAAATGAGTGACAACGCGTGTGTACAGTGTATTCAATTTTAATCCCATCCAATCCGATACAACTCAGTTTAATCCAATCCAATCCATTTCAGTCCAATCCAATTATTTTCAATCCAATCTAATCAAATCCAATCCAATTCTCCTCGCGCATGCGCAACGCTGTGTACACGGACGCCAAAGCACGAACAAAGCGAAGTCCTAAGGTGCTTCGCACCTAAAAGCAAAGCACTGCCTTTTGAATTATCGTAGAGATTTTCCTTTCTGATGTCTAATTCCTCCGCCCCGTACATCTCTAACGTACACCTGTACATCACTGCGTACGACGAGCCCCCCCCCCCCTCCAATTATGTAACGTCGTAGAAATGAACCAACTCAAATGACGCATGAGAGATTACAGAAACATGACCCTGCGTTTGTTTGTTTTTGTTCATTTACAATGCACTACAGTCCAGGTTGGGAAATGCAATGCAGCACTTGTGATGCGTGTTAACGAGTCTCGGGAAGACGCGGAGAACGAGATGTTTATTACACAGTTAAAATGAGGTAATAAATGACACTATAATACGCGGAGTCGTCTTGAAAGACAGACATGAAACTGTACATTTGGTGGTGTCTTTTGTGCGCGGTGATTTTAGTCGGGGGTTTAGTTTAGACATACATGCAACCATAGACATAAGCTTTGCTTAAAAATAAACCGTGTAGTGTAAGTGCGAATGTGCTTTGCGTTAATCCTAACGTTTGCTTCGCCATCGTAGCACTGCGTATGCTGTGGTGCATTCATTATAGGCGAGTCGGTCATAGATGACTCGGCGCGAGGGAATGGGCAGTCAGCTTACGACATGGCTAAGCGGGTGGGGTCATTAAATAATGAATGCTTCGCAATAAACTTGTCTGTATGGCGCGGCCTAGTTTTGAAATTGTGAATTCTGTTACCCAGGGTAAAAAAAATAATGTTAGTCTGCCTTTATATGCCAAGCCCACGTCATTACTCTTTGTTATGTCTTTCCCTCCCACTAGCTTCGGTGGCTTTTTTTTTTTTCAGCCCTCGGCAGAGGCGCGTTTGGGCTATTGTAAACGCGAGCAAGGCTGTGCGTGTGTATTCTTGTTGTTGCTAAGCAGTTTTACCTGTCTTCTTGTTGGTGTTGACCATCGGCCAAGTGCTTTATGAAGGCTGAACAGTCTGCCATTTAAAGACATGAGGTCAGTTTCCAAGCTTCCCCGCGCAGCAGGATGGCAGGAAGGAAGATGACCTGTGTCTTCGTCAACATGACCGCATGAAGACTGTATGCTTCAAGCTAGGCCGATTTTGTGCAGAAAAATTCTTCGTGTCGTCGTCTGTCGTCGTCGTCGTCGTCGTCATCATCGTCATCGTCATCCCGTTTACGCCCCCTGAAGGGCAAAGTCCTCTCCCATTGATCTTCAATTATCCCGGTCCTGTGTCAACTGTGACCAATTTATCCCCGCAAACTTCTTGATCTCATCTGCCCACCTAGCTTTCTGCCGCCCCCTGCAACGCTTGCCTTCTCTAGGGATGCCCTCTGTTACCCTTAAAGATCAACGGTTATCTTGCCTTCACATTACATGCCCTGCCCACGCTCATGTCTTAATTTCTACTAATATGTCTTTAACACGCTTTTTTCCCTGACCCACTCCGCTCTCTTCTTGTCCCTTAACGTTACACCTATCATCTTCCGTTCCATTGCTCGCTGAGTCGTCCTCAATTTAAGTTGAACCCTCTTAGTGAGCCTCCAAGTTTCTGCCCCGTAGGTGAGTACCGGCAAGATACACCAGCTGTTGTACACTTTCCTCTTCAGGGACAATGATAGGCTGCCATTCATTATCTGGGAACGCCTGCCGAATGCACTCCACCCCATTCTTATCCTTCTAATTATCTCTGCCTCATGGTTGGGATCTGGGGTCACAACTTGGCCGAAGTAGATATATTCGCTTACCACTTCCACTGCCTCGCCTTCTACTGTGCTCTCCCGAGGCTATTGGGCATAACTCTAGTTTTCTGCGTATTAATTTTCCGGCCCACGATTCTACTCTGCTTGTCCAGGTAACCATGCTTTGCAGTTCGTCCCACGAGTTACTTAGCAAGGCAACGTCATCAGCAAATCTGAGGTTACTGAGGTATTCTCCATTAACCCTTACGCCCACCTGTTCCCAATCCAATCCTCTGAATACCTCTTGTAAACATGCTGCGAATATCATTGGATAGATTGTGTCTCCTTGTCTGACACCCTTCCTTATAGGTATTTTACTGGTCTCCTTATAGAGGACTATGGTAGCTGTGGTTTCATTGTAGATATCCTATTGTATTCTTATGTAATGCTATTCGGCAGCCTGATTCCGCAGTGCCTGCATGACTGCTGATGTTTCGACCGAGTCAAATGCTTTCTCATAATCTATGAAGGCTATATATAGGGGTTCAGTATACTCAGCGCACTTCTCTATCACCTGATTGATCGTGTGAATATGGTTCATTGTTGAATAACCTTTACGAAACCCTGCTTGTTCTTTAGGTTGACTGAAATCTAAGGTTGCAGAAATTCTGTTAGCGATTACCTTGGTAAGTACCTTGTAGACGCCTGACAGTAAGCTGATCGGCCTGTAATTTTTCAAGTCCTTCATGTCACATTTCTGATGGATTAGGGTGATGTTTGCGTTCTTCCAAGAATTTGGGTGCACTCGCGGTCATTAGGCATTGCGTATACGGGTTTGACAGTTTTTCTAGTACAGTCAAACCCGTTTATAGCGAACTGCAATATGCACTGCGATTAGTTCGATATATCCAATAGTTCGATATAGCCAAACCCGCTTATAACGAACCTATTTCACGAGTTCGCAATACGCGGGAGCCACCCCCCCCCCCTCCCACCTCCGCCATCCCCGCATGGAGAAACGAACACAGTAAATTAGCCATTACCATACACAAAATAATCCATTTATTGCAAAAATAAAGCTACTTTCCGCCTTAGCTGCCTACTTTGCAAAAAAGCGGTGATTTTTGTTTTCACTTTCATTTTGGCGGCTTCAACTAGCATATCATTCTCTACACGAAACATTGTTTGCACCAGTTCGAGTCCGCGTCCTCGAAAATCTAAAAAAGCATTGGCGGAGCACATCGACTGCCGAAAGCGCTTCATTGTAAGCGTCGGACGGCTTTCACTCGCGACATCATCGGGAACGCTGGCGAGCTCTTCCCACAGTTCACCGATGCTGCTGTCTGGGTCCGGACTCGCGGAATTTGCGGGTTCCATCGTGAGTCCCGCGCGTCGGAAACAGTTACGGAAAGTGTCGGGCATCACGTCACTCCATGCGAGGCGCAATGTCTCAGTCGCGGCTCTTGCTCCGTGGTCGTGGCCAATCCACATCTCAATCGCCGCTTCGAGACCATGCATTTCGGCAGCCATTCTAGGCGCGCAGAGTTCGATATATCGGATGTGAACTTCGTTATAAGGAATATTTTCCCCATGTATTTCTGTAACTGAAATATTTTTGTTCGATATATAGCATAATTCGCTCTATCCGGGTTCGTTATAGCCGGGTTTGACTGTACAATTTGCCCGCCATTCTTCAAGAGGTCTGCTGTTATCTGATCCTCACCATTAGGTGCTTTGCTCCCCAAGGGGTGCTTTGCCCCCTTGCATGCTTCGTGTAAGCTGGGCGTATTCGGGAGATGTATTTTAGCGTTTTAAGGCTTTTGTCTGTGGTTGTCGGATTTGTGAACTCTTAAAAAGGATCAGTGTCAGATGGGATAATATTTTGTGCCTGTCCATTGAACCATGGAACCATGCAGAGATACAAAGGCGAGCAGAAGTTGACTTTAGCAGGCGTCGCACTTCTGATAGGAAGGGGGGGGGGGGGGGGTGACATCTCAAGGTTGCGATGCTTTTCGGTCTGCGGGCTGCAATTTTTCATTTTTCGCGGATCCTGCAGTTGCCAGCGAATCATTTAAAGATATAATGGTGTACCTCGGATGCTTCAATCAGCTTTTAGGGTTACATAAACCCGATGATAGTTATGGGCCACTTGGTTTGTACACCTTGTGCGAATGGTAACGCCGCTCGAGAACCCGAGAGAACGAACCAGTTTTCAAGAACCTTAATAGAGGGCATAGCGCGTAAGACCAAGATAATGCAAAAAGTTCAGCACTAGCTAACGAAACAGCATGACATACGCTAGCCGCTGAGCGGCGAGCGTACGTGTAGGGGGATTGAAAGGGGGGAGGGGAGTGGCGGGATTTTTATGAGATTGCGTCGTGCTTGATTGAACAGTTTTTGCAACCGATGACTTCTTACTCAGACAGTCGCGTTAATTGGGAGAGTTTTCTATCTCTTGTATACAAACTTGGCGGTACCAATATTCGTTAAGTACAAATAAAAAATAACCACACGCGTACTGCTTGGGAGGCGTGGCATTGACATAAAAAATACCTCGCAGCCTTGGCAGCAATGTTTAGCCTAGCGTCACTAGATAAGATATCCTGTGACACTAGTTCATACCGCTGCAGTACATCGAGCCCGATAAGGGCTCTGTAAATCCCGCCGAAAATATATCGCCGCTTTGAAGCGCACTCTAGGAAGATGGTTCAATGGGCGTCGCTGTTCGCGTCTGCGCTGTCGGACGCGAACTTCTTGATCTCTTTTATTCGCCTGTCCTCAGAAGTTCTGAGGAGTTCCTGGGCAATCCGAAACTGCTCCCGCCGGAGAATATCTGTGGGTAGATAAAATGCGGAAGGCTTGGGGCAGTCCAAAATGGCACGCCACATAGGTCTTCTATTCCGGGCGCCTTTCGAGCCAGGATAGCAGTTCCGGTGAGGAAACGTAAAGGTTAGCACTCGTTGCTGGAGATAGGCCGCGCAACTATAGAGTACTTCCGGTTGCATTCGTTGGTGACTCCGCCGTTAAACGTAGGGCAACGCGGCGTATTTAAATACAGCCGCCATTGCATGGTGGGCGACGCTTAATGACGTCACTGGTTTCCTATTCCTTCGGGCCAGCGAATTTTCCGCCTGCCTGGGCGAACTTGTGTGCAGTTCAGCTGGAAGTAATAAAGATTGACGAGAGGCCTGTCCGGAAGCTGGCGCGGAAATGGAAGACGTCGTCTCTCGGCGCGGTGCCCGGGGATGATCTTCTTCCGACTGGCAAGGGACGCCTTCTCCGGCTCTTCATATAGCGATATGCGCGCACATAGCAGGTTCGCCGAAGAAGAAGAGCGGGGAAGAGGAGGGGGTGGCGGTTAATAATTAAAGCGCGCGCCGCATCGCTATGCGTGTGTGATCGATCGGCCGCGGCACGACCGCCCGGGAGCTCGCGCGATGCTCGCATATTCGCTTTCCCGCACGCCTTCCCCCTTCTGATGATGCCGCCGCCGTGACGTCGGCGGTGGAAGTCCAGTCCTTGGGCTGTGCGCACTTCCATAAATAGGAGCCGGCTAAGTGCTTGCTTCAAGGAAGCCCCCGCGAACAGTGCGCGGGCACTACACTGTTGAAGTCCCTGTGGACGCTGGTCGCCGCTCTTGCAGTAGCTGGTCGGCTATCCGTAAGATGTTAGGAATAGCGATTTAGGCAGCTTTCGACTCCTCGGCGTGCCGAGCCCCTGAGCCCGAGGGAAAAGACTTTGAAAGAGTTCAACCTATCTCTATCATCCGTCATAACTGCACGGCTAATTGCTGTTAACGTTAAAGCCTTAGACGGCCCACCGAGCAAGAATGCCGGATTCCGGAGTACGTAACCGAGACGGATAATTTCGGAGCGTTCCATAAAACTGGGCGCTTCTTAAAACGAGTCGCTCCGGGGATGCCACGAGGCGTTCTATCGGAAGACGCAAGAGGTAGCCCTTGGGAAGCGGTCTATCGCACGAGACGATCCACACCGCGAGTTTGGTATTTGGCGTTAGCGAGAGATGGTGGTCCGCGCCGGCGCAGCGCAGACGGTGAGAGCGGAAGAACGCAGCCGAACGAGCGAATAGACAAGCAGCGAAATTCACCATCGTCTTCAACACTGCCATTACACGGGCCCTCAGGAACGAGCAGTGGCGCAACACGTAAGAAACAGATCGAAGCTATTTGAAAGCGTTTAGGCGAATCGCAAATCAAAGCGTTTCCAGCTGCTAGACATGCAAAGCCCTTCGACAACGCGAGGTGAGGACGACAGTTAAAAAAAAAATCTCCCTTGCAAGAGGGAAAACATGCCTCAGTTGGGGCACCGCTCCGACTCCTTGCTGATCTGAAGCGACCCGCCGTGCCGAGTTTAGGCTTGGCTAGCGTGTCGGGTGGAGGTATGTATACCCGCCCGCAGCGACACGCGTGACCTGCGGGGCCTAGCTTGGACATGTGAATGCTCTTTGGTCCAGCTGCGAGTGAGGCCATTTGTAGCACTCCCCGTGGACAGCACGACCCCCCGCGCGAACTGAACAGTGCCGGCCACAGTTCTCGTGCTTGCCGCGACACCACTTCAGCGGAAGTCTGCAGGCGGCCGCGAGTGCTGTAACGGCGTTGGAAGGGAGAGAGAGATAATGCGGCGAGTTGAAGCGCGCAAACTGGTTTAATCAGAGGAGCCATATTGGCAGTAATGAGGCAGTACATCGAAGATTAATTCTTCCGCACGCGTCCTGTTCGTATTTTGATTTGTTTCTTTTTTAGAAGTTGGCTACTCTGTTCTTTAGGTTGACGATTCAGTTGCAGCTTTTCGGCTCATCGCAGTTCTTTGAAGAGCGATTACTATGGAGTTATTTAGAAATGAACAACAGTTATGTGCGCCTGACATTATAAAGGCAAAATGCTCTGTGCACGGTTTCAAGTTTGGCACGTCTCCCACTCTTTCCCCTGCACTCTTAAAACTCGCCGCAGGGAGGGGGGCTTTACCACAACACTCCAGAAAGAGCAGTCCATCGTGACTAAATGTGAAGATTTGGCGAATGGCGAGGATCAGTACGCGATTACAGAAAAAAAAAAAAGTAGTATCTGCTCTGTGACAACAGTGCAAGGCGGGCATCTGCGCTGATGTCCGCCCTGGAGACCACTGGTATAGGGTGGTCTCTTTTACACAGAGCGCTCCGAGGCGTACACCCGTGCTCGTCCCTAGGGTTAGTAGTTCCACGCAGCGGGCACTTGACGGTGCCCGTCGGAGGCTGGCAATGACCACGTGAGGCAAGTAGGGTGGTTCAGGTCTCAATGGTGCAAGTCCCCGCCCTGACAAACAACCTGTCTCGGTAGTTCTCTGCCGGCGAAGGTGAACACCGCCGTCGTATTTTGCCCGTGCTTGCAAGGCGCCAGAGTGTCGTAGCCGGGTGAGTGCGTGTTATCGGTGAGGCGGGTGATGCCCAGCGGAATGTCATGCACCACGTCATGCCTCACTGACTTCACACTCTATAATCATCATCATCATCATCATCATCATCATCATCAACGAAACAATAAAGGTAAAGGAAAGGCAGGAATGTCAACCAGGCTGTGACCTAGTTTGCTATCCCACACATGGGGAAGGGGGAAAATGGGGAAAAAAGATGAAAACAGCAAAAGAAATGGAAGGTAAGGACAGAACGTAAAGAGGTGGGGCCAGCGTTACGACACTAGAGACGATAGATCGAGTTCAGTTACTTTAAGCTTCGGTTCAGTTAAGTAAGCTTCGGTGCTACAGTCTTATGTGCAAGTTCGTTGTTTTTAGGAAGCACAGGAGCGCTTTTGTCGCCCTGTGCGTAGATGGCGGTGAAGGCCAGTGGCTCCGGATTTTCTCCTCAGAGAACGGCCGTCGAGGATCGAGCTTCCGTAAAGTTGAGGCTATCATCATCATCAAACTCATGCAGGACGAATGTCTGACTTCCAGCCACTTAGCCGCAACGTTCTCGTTTACTTAGTCCAAAAGCAGGCTGTCGTCTTTAAACGTTCCTTGAGATCGCGGCTCGTAGCGAGCGCAGCGGGGCGTGAAGGTTGAAGGGGAGAGAGGCGCCCCCGTGCAAGGCCAGGCCTCGACCGACTTCGATGAATGAATGGCGAGCGAAGGAGGGCATCACGCAGTTGCCATTTCGGGAATCCCCGCTCTTCCTTTTGCGTCGCTTCCGAAACCAATTTCCAGGCCATTCGGATCGATGACTCGCGCCCACCTCCTTGACTCATTTCGACTGCTGCTTCTCCCCTCCCTCCCTCCCTCCCTCCACGCATGTCTTCCAAGCGCCTCAGTTTCTCGCACAACTTTGTGCCCTTTTTCGGGATCTCTTTGTCTTTCTGCTCTCTCCAGGACTTGGCTGGAAGCGTGCCCTTCGGAGGCTTTTTCTTTAAGCGCGGCCTACGCCGCTCTCAGCATCGCCCCGAAGCACCCGGAGTGACCCGAAAATGGGCGTCACGTTGCCGCGCCTTCAGATTAGGCTATTTCGGTATACTATTTTCAACTGCCTTTGTGACTCGCATCGTGGAGGTCAGGAGGGGTTATAGGGCAGCTCGGAGCTCCCCACGTAATCCGCTCAGTGAGGCACTTCGAGGGCTGCCCCTCGTGTCACCGAGTATCCGCCCTGAAGCGGTGGATTCAAAAGGGCGTTCGGGACGTGCGTTAGAAGTCTCCTGCGCTGCGGCTGTTCTGCTTATTTGGCTTCGTTAAAAAACGCGTAGTCCCCTTCGCGCGCCCTGAAGAGCGGACAAACCAGGCCCCACTGGACTGACTGCCTTCGCAGTGATGACACAACTATAGTCATGTGAAAGGTGGGACAAAAGAAGGTATTCCTAGAGCAAAATCGTCTGCTTACACTCTGTCTCAAGGCGGCCAAGGAGGGCGGGAATAATTTGTGTTTGGTCTTCATGTGGACTGGTTTCAAACCATGTGAACGACCTCCTGCAGGCTACACGCAGTGCGGCGCGACTCTTGCGCAGACCTGAGTGCGCGAAGCATGCGCCTTCAATATTTGTGCGCATCCCTTTCCCAATTGTGTGACCGAGAATAGAGAAATTACAGTTAAGTCTGGATGTGACGATTCTCGCTGTAACGAATTTCTGGTTTTAACGAAGTTTTTCAATTCCCCATTTGCAGCCGTATTGAAGCCCATGTGTTGGCGACCTCTATGTAACGAAGGCGTTGTGGGGATTAACCTTGATGTAATGAAGTCGCTAAGCTGATCAGTCATGGTTTTTTTGCACTTTGGCTGAAAAATCGGCCGGAGAAATGCACTAATTTAGCGAATAGTATAGCGCTACTGTTACAATAGCGCAAAGAATAAATTCGGGTATGCTAGGAGCTACACACCTTCGAGTGTTTTTACGAAGTCATCAATAGCTACTAGGTTCCTTCAGATATCTAGTTGCTCGTTGCCTAAAACAGTCGCCTCGTGTGTCCGTCTTTCCATCTTGAATTTTTTTTTTTGTGAACCGCGTGCAGCTGTCTCCCTAGGCCATAGCGTCTTTATTCCGACAACACTGTTACTGTTTTGTTGAATTAATTTATTTCAAGCGCATATAACCATGATGCTGGCTATGCTGGTTGATATCAAACTTTCGTTTTTGGACTAACTCAACAGACGGGGTCATCGCCGGCGACAACTGTGTAGGTCAGTGGTTAGATTCTCCGAGCAACCGAAAGTCAGCTCACTGTTCCCCCATACGTCGATTTATGCGCACATTCGCCAGCAGTCTCCGGCATGCGGTGACGCCTTTCAGCTGACTTCGTATAAAATGCACCAAAGCGTTTAAGTGACTTAAAACCTTGTCTCGGTTTGAAGGAATGGAAGATTATTGCCAATCTCTTACGAAACGGAATCCTTACATAAATAAGCTTCATATAAATAAATGAAATAAACAGTCTGTTTAGCGAGTTATTCTCCTAGTCACTGAAAAACCACAGCGAGCCGAACAATCGCCGGCCTCCCTCTCCGACTAGTTTATCCACCCGTCGACCGTCGTGTTATTTCTAGCCTCCATTGAGAAGCGTCGAAACGCGCACTGCTCGCTCCTTTCTCGCACCGACAGCCGAGCCTGTTAACGATCGCCCCGGGGATCTTTTTCCAATCCGAACGATTGCAGTCTTATTCTCGGGCGCTTGTTAGTGGTTTCGCACGCGCCGCCCTGTCGTGCCGGTGCCCCAAAATGCCGTGAGGCGTAAACGCCGTCGGGGATAATCGTGTTGCGCCTGCTCGCTGTTGGCGGCACACAATGCACCGGGCGCGCGTGCATGCCGCGTCGGAATTTACCGTACATAACGGCCCCGAGCTCTTAATCTCCTTACTTGCGTGCCGGCTCGGGCTTAAAAGCCGCCGCTGTGCCCGCTGCGTCGCACGAGCTTATATTGGCGGGATAAGTGGCGCGGCGGTGCGCGGTCGTGATTCTAGGCGTTGCGTGAAGGCCAAAAAAGTATACCTCGCGCGGGACCAGCATTTGAGGCCCTTATAGTAACGCTTTACTTGTAAACAGTGTCGTACTTATCCCGGCGCGCCCGCACGCGCTCGAACTGTTTTTCGTTAGCCGCTGTGCCATGGCACACCGGGTGTTTTGTAACTCGTTAACTCTTTAACGTGGTGTAGCCGTTGTTTCGGAATGTCATGGGGAAAGCGGTGGGGGGTGGGGGGGATATTTACAAAAAAGTGGTAGCATGGACGGCAGGCAGGCACTTAACGGTGACAGTTACGAGTATTAGCCTTTAGAAGAAGAGCGCGCCCTGCACTTCCCGAAATGTATACTTCGTCGCCGGGGAAATTTCTGTAAAACGGCGTTACGCGGGCAGTTCACATGTTTTACGTATTATTTGCGGCAGATACTTGAAAAACCATTTGATGAGGTATATGTGTGGTACACAAGATGGGGTAGTACAAGTTACTGCACGCTGCACCTCAGGATAGAAAGCGTGTGATGGTTGTTGCTGCATCATTGTTATATTTCGCAAGAAATAGTCCTACATCGAATCGAGTTCCTAGCTGGCGAAGTAAATTGTCGCGGAGCGCTCATTAAAAAAATTCCCCCGCATTTCCCCGAGGGGGAGAATGTGAAAGTGCGAATGCACGGTTGTCGGCCCGCTTGCGGCGCTTGCGCTCGGCCCCCGCAGCCCACCGCCTCGCCGCCTTCTCTTCCATCTCTTCCATCGGGTTTGTAGTATCACGTGTACACCACGCAGTTATCAAGCCGCTATAACGCCGCTGAGTCGCCAACGCACGCCGCTGACGACGTAGTTTGAATGCGTTAAATATATAAGGCGCGTCACTACTGCTGATATCACGTCGCGTCCGTGGCTTGGTCGGTAGAGCGTCGCGCTGCGGCCGCAAAGTCCGCGGATCGAAACCTGGCGCCGGATGCTGTTTCTTTATAGAGGAGCACTGCGGACGCCGACACCGCCGCCGACGCCGGCGGTGGATGGTTTGGGGTCGCTTATAAAGTGCATTCGCACTTAAAAAAAATTACTGCTTGCACACAGGCTGATGCAGTGAACAATGCCAGCGCGCATTGTTCAGTGCTTTGCTTCTTCACGTGCATGGGAGCACGGACGCCTGAACAGCGCAGAGCAGCGGCGCCGTCGATGAGACGTCGCCGTTGCTTTGGATGGCATCGGAAGTGCTCACTATCACTTTCCCTGACGGAATAAAACTAGAAGCGAACAATTTTGAAGCGAGAGCTTTCTTAGTGGAGAGAGAGAGAGAGAGAGAGAAGTGAACTTTATTGAAGTCTCCGGCGGAGGTAGCAGGGTGCCACGCAGGGCCCTCTTTGCTACTTGACTATGTGGGGGCAGTCATCAAGTCGTGTCCCGTCGCTTACGTCGGGGAATCCAACCCTCTCCGCGAACCGATGGCGTTCTGCCAAAAAAACTAATACATTTCCCCATAGACCGGTTAGTTGACCGAAATAGCTCTGATAACATCTCTAGACACGGCGCATGCGTGAGACCGGGCTTCCATTGTGTCAAAACGGTTGTTTGAAAACCGCGAGAGAGGAACGGTTCTAGATAAGACAATACACGCATCGGTCAGGGAGAAGGAGCTCAACGGTGTACCTTTGTCTTATAAACCGCGCGTCGTTATACATTTAGGTTGTTCGTATAGATGCGTTTACGTAGTGCGCACAAAATGGTCGCACGGTTTCGTTCTTCGTTTGCGATTTGGGTCCGCGGAGGTTTGGCGATCGATTGGACGCACTTTCAGCGAAGGCTGGACGCACGTATAGCTTTCGCGCTTCTCTCAACTTTCTTTAGGAAGGGACGGCTGTTTTTTTTTTTTTTTTACCCTGAATTAGATTGGCGCTGGTGGAGAAAAGTTACGTGTACTATCTCCTCTGAGGACGTGCTCTGACTACCATATCTAATCTAATCTAATCTAATATCTAATACCCTCTTCTAGAGGGCCTTTAGGGGTAACCTGAATAAATAAATAAATAAATAAATAAATAAATAAATAAATAAATAAATAAATAAATATCTACACCCTGCAACTAGACATGATCAGTCAGTAGGGGCATTTTTTTTACCTGCTCTGGTGCAGAGTAGTGCAGTGTCGTGCAGACCAGTGCTACTGCGCATATCAATTAGTAAAAAAGTGAACATATGCTGCACTTCTTGCACCAGTGCAGCCAGTTCAGGTAAAAAAAAAAAACGCCTCTAGTGCCGCTGGCCTGGCACTAATGCGGCACCGCGTGCCGTGCTGTTCGCGTTTCATTTGATCCAGATATTAAGAGCTCCGTCGCACTTCGCCTGCGTTTAGCGGTTTTATTTTTAAACTTGTTGAGTTTGCCCAGTCTAAAATCCCAACAGGAATACCACAAAAACCTAACAAGAAAAACCTAACAAGAATACCGCAAAAACCTAACAACAGAAGTCCTGTTGTTACGACAAAGCCGTCTGTTGTTACGGCACGCATTTCTGTCGTAACGGAAAAGTCCATTTTCCCAACGACAAACGTTCCTGTAGTCACAAGAGAACTGTCATTTACGCTACTCTTCGCAATGGGCGATCACATTCAAACCATGCGCGTCTACTGATGGAACATCAGGATCACGACAAGACAGGAATTCGGAACGGCAGGACATCAAAATCAGGACAGGAATACGACACACGACAGAACATCAGAATCACGACACGACAAGAATACGACAAGACGACAGTACGACACGCGAAAATACGGCAAACAACAAATTTTTCTTGTCCTTATTTTCGACTGGGTGTCGGGTGTAGTATCTGTGCGAACGCCGTGCTGAAGTTTATTTCTTGTTTTTTTTTTTCTTCTCTACTTTCCTTCCGGCATTTCTGTTCTAAAAACGGCAACGAACTCGGCGTCGAACTACTTCCGGCCGCGCAGCCAGCGGCTCGAACAACTGCGGCCCCATTTCCTTTTGTGCCGCCTTTACATATCTTTGGCGTCGGCGGTACTTTGGGCGAAATTGCCCCCCTTCTCAAAAGCTCTCGATTATCGTATTTTTCATCCGAGCTCCTCCTGCCAGCGCTGCCAGCCGCAGCAGGCGTCGAGCGAGCGCCTTGCCGTACCCCAGCAGCAGCAGCAGCAGCCAGCGGCCTCTCTTTTTCTTCGCCGCGCTCCCCCCGCCCCTTCGCTCTCCTCCTGGTCGCACGGTTGAATCTTTAATGGCCCGCCTCATCTCTCCCCTAGCATTCGGCGGTGGCGCTCATTCTTTTATTAACGACCGCCGCCCGGCCCGCCCGCCACGGGAGGAAGCGAAAACGGCCCGGGCGTGATGGACGGGCTTTCCCGCAGTGCGTGCCTGCGTCGCAGAAAGCCGCCGCGTGGCGGGAGGAAAGCTCGCGGGAGGAGGGGGCGGAGTGCAGAATTAGTTGAAGCTTTTATTTGGAAGGAAGGCCATAGCCAATGAGGGGGTGGTTGGGGTTGGGATGTGAAGGGGGTATACAGAGTATGATCAGTTTCAGTTCTCAGTTCACACTTCACAGTTCACACTTTCAGAACTTCGGGGAGTTGCTGCTATTCGCGGGATTCGAAGCATATATCGGTTCAATCGCGAAAGTGGAGTCGTTTATTTGTTTCATCGTAAATAAAGCGAGCTTCTATAACGGAACCTCAATTGTATAGTTAACTTCCGATTCTCCCGACTCCTGCTGTAAGTGCGCATGCCCGGAGTACACCGGTGTTGACCACGAAAGGAAACGTCGTGTTTAAACTGCGACTAAGAGCGTCTCTAAGCGGGTGATCTTTATAAATGATTGCATGCATACGGATATACCTGGCGTCGATGGCGTAGTTGACTAGAGGCATTACAATTGGAGTTATTACGAATACTTTCCGCGACAGTCTGCTGCACCAAAGTGTTTATTCGTTCTAGTCCGCCGACCTTGTGCTGTATCAGGGGGGTGGGGGGTGCCGTTTCGGAGTAGGCCGCCGTCTAAAATTTACTCCTACCGGTTCGAACGTGTTTCTACGTGGGCAGTGTGGGTTGTGCAATCTTTATAAAAGGAGACCGTGCGTCGCTAGAAATTTATCGTCTAATATATCCAAATTTAATCATGGCGCACCGAATTGAAAATGTGATGGTCCATCATGTAAACCAATCTATGCGGGGTGCTATGTTGCGCCTGTCGGAGAAAGCGTCACACTTCTTCCGGTTTACGCTTCTGTTTGAACAAGATGATAGCGCCATGTGTTGTGCGTGGACGAAGACGAGGGCTCGCTACATTGCTAAAGCAGCCTTTAGCGTCATCAGCGGAAGTTCTTTACGAGGAAAAAATTAAAAGGTTCTCATTTAGCGATGACTACACGCAGTGTAACGCGATATTACTACGTAAGGTGCAGTTTAATTTAAGGCATTGCAAAGCGAAGGACATTTTTTTTTGTGTGTGTATTAAGACATTGTCAAGAGAGATTAATTCTCTGCACAGAGGTGCACGCACTCAAAACCAGCCACTATATATAATAACTTTGAAATGTAGAGCAATACCGGCATCGTAGCAGCGTTTCGTAGCAAGGTCAGGATTTCCATAGTGCGTTTTCTATGCACGGCACTTGGATTTAAATTGTGATACGTGCGTAGGCAGATTGTAATTAATGCTGCAGCAGCGTTCAGCGTATACTGGAGCGCTCTGCTGTTCTGTGCGCAAAGCTCGGCTTGCCGCGTGCCGAAATAAAAAGGCACTCTCCGCTTTCCAGAGCATGCCTGCGCCGAGCTGTCTGAGTGGGCGTTATCCCACAGCACGCGTGCTGTGGAACGCGCCGCAGGTTTGCGAATTGTTTTAGCTGTTGGCGTCTCCTGTCGTCGTCATCGTCGTTTCATGTAGTCACGGTGCTAAAACACCGGGAAACTCGTTTACGTACTAAAAAACACCGGGAGAATCGTTTACACCTCGCGCGGCAGAGCTTCGTAACGTGTGCTAAAATAACACCGGAACACTCGTTTTACAACCCCTCGCGCTAGAGAGCTTCGTGCTTCAAAGACAAGAGACTTTTTACAGCAAAGCTGTATACCCCCCCCCCCCCCCCCCCCAACGGTTTCATGTCCGTTGGCAAAAACGCCCAGGCACCAAGAACACACTTATACACTGCATGCGTCGCCCCTCCCCAGGTTTCACGTTAGTGGAGATGGCCTGGGATTTTTTTTTTTTGATTCCGCGTACTGCACCACGGCTTCTCCTTAATTCACAATAAAAGTACTCACATTAGTACCCTAAGATAAGGGGAAACAACGCCGTGCTTCGCAGTTGCCTGGATAGTGAATATTTGATATGCAAGTAATACCCAAAAGCCAGCAGTAAGTAAACGCTTGCGAAATTCGGCGAACTTGATAAACCATAGATCATGTGCTATGCAAAATAATAGGTTTCATGCTTAATACTAGGCTAAACTTCACGTTAGTGGAGGTGGCCCAGGATTTTTTTTTTTCTTACCTACGCGCAATGTAACACGTTGCGTTCAATGGCTGTTTAGGGGCCGTTGCAGACACCGGCGGACTTTCCGATGAATGGGTCATTTAGTGCCCTCGCATATGTCGTTGTCGTGTGATAAAACTGTTTCCGAATTCAGTAGTTTCGTCGCCGAGTCGGGAAAAAGGGCACACTTGACGTCGTTCCCGTGCTGTCTGAACATTGCGTATCCACTCTGCGTGCACGCATGCAGTATGGCGCGAGATCCCTGTATCGCAGAAAAGCGATTGTCGCAGTAGATGCGGGCGTTGACGCATTCTGGCATTCGATCCAAAGGACGCCTTCGCCGGTAAGCGGGTAATCTACTTTGGTGGTTTACATTCGCGCCGCTCGTGGGCGACGGACGGAAAGAACTCGATTGGCGCAAGGGATTGTTTATTTGCTGAGCGACGACTCTGGATTCAGGGCGTTATTTTGGCGCCTGCCTTTTTTGTTCTTATTCAGGACGCCGTCGGTTTCTAGGCGAGGCTGTGCGAGGAATCTGAAATGAGATAAGGAACTGCCGGAATAGGAGTAAAAACGAGTGATCGCACGATCCGTGCAATAGTAAATCAGTAACTTAAGCGCGTCGGTCACTAGCACACGGTTTCTTTGCTGCTGTTGGAAAAAAAAAAAAAAAAAACGGTTCACATCGGCCTAACCACCTCCACACCCGCATGTCGGGCGTCTAAAAAATTGAACTGACATTTTTTCTGTTATCATCTCTACAGGTGCAAATTTAGTTTGAACGCAGCTTCGCACTTAGTCCACTGGGATAACTGTGAGGTGCTCCAATCACCGCTGTGCTCTTGCTCCACAACGGTCTTCCTTTCTCCTTCCGGGGAGAACAATAATTGCCCACTGTGTTTTGCGTGATTGCACGGCCGTGCTTGCGTAAAGCATGTTTTCCACTAGCTGCCTCGTGACGGCAGCCCGAACGGGCTGTTGGATAATGAGTTCTTCGGCATTGTGGGGAAGCTCACACGCACGTGCCCTCGCTCCCTGCATTACCGAACAGGATGACATCCTGGCCAGGTGCAGCTTTCAACTGTGCTCACGGCAGTTCTTTCAGTAGTGATTTACTCGGTGGTTACTCAGTGGAATGCAGAATATTTTCGTACAGCTTATGTTGGGGGCGGAAGGTTGCTTTGTGCGCAGCTTCAAGCTTAGCATGTCGCGCAACTATGGCTCCCATTGACGTAGCCATGGCGGGGGGAGAGGGGGAAGTTCGACTCCCTCCCCCCCCCCCTCCGAAATGTTTTTGGTAGATGTTTCCTGCTCTTTCTTTTGAGGAAACGTGCATAAAATCATAAAATGTACTGTTGACTTTCTAGAACTACTTCTGCGTGTATGTATATATATATATATATATATATATATATATTGTGAGAAACCCTGACCACGACTCTGTGCTCTTCAACACGTTACGGAGACATTTCCTCGTAATCGGTACATTATCATCAGTGCTAGCTCTCATGGCCCCGGCATCATCATCGCCTGTACATAATCATCATCAGCACTTGATTGTGCTTTTCGTCCGAGTGTCCGAATAAACCGGTCACGCTTTCCATCGTCTCTCAAGTGGTGGAGGGTGCGTTTCGATCTCGCAGTCTACCTCTGCAGCGCCACTCCTGGAGCTCCGTTCGGGCCGCCGTCTGACAGTGTTTTCTTGACTGTATGTAATTGTGTGAGAAACCCTGACCACGACTCTGTGCTCTTCAACACGTTACGGACATTTCCTCGTAATCGGTACATTATCATCAGTGCTAGCTCTCATGGCCCCGGCATCATCATCGCCTGTACATAATCATTCATCATCAGCACTTGATTGTGCTTTTCGTCCGAGTGTCCGAATAAACCGGTCACGCTTTCCATTGTCTCTCAATATATATATATAGCGAATCAGAAAATGGCAAATGAGGGGCTCGGTGAAATAAGACAGAAAATAATTGTTGGCAGTCAAGAAAACCCCGGAAAGCAAAGGGGAGGTTTTGGTGGGTCATGGCCACAGATGAAGAATTTTTTGAGTCAGAAAGAAAGTGGTGAAAAAATGCCCGCCGGGTGGGATCCGAACCCACGACCTCCAGAATACGTGTCTGGTGCGATAACCACTACGCTACCAGCGGGGCTGTTTCCCCACCACTTTCGGGGATATTTATGCTAAAGTATTTTTTTGTTTCCTGCACTTGGGGGTGGTAGCCAGCGCCTCTAGGACTACTCGGGGTGAAGGGGACCTTCTTTTTAACCTCCGGGCCGTGACTCGAGTGTCTACGACATGTCGAGAGTGGTCGACCAGCGTTGAACCCTCTTAAGCTACCTTTGGCACCAAAACTGCCAGAACAGAGGCCCTCGCTGAGCATGTAGCGAATCAGAAAATGGCAAATGAGGGGCTCGGTGAAATAAGACAGAAAATAAGGGTTGGCAGTCAAGAAAACCTCGGAAAGCAAATAAGCAAAGGGTAGGTTGTGGTGGGTCATCGAAACAGATGAAGAATTTTTTGAGTCAGAAAGAAAGTGGTGAAAAAAAAATGGTGATATATATATATATATATATATATATATATATATATATATAGAACAGAGACGTACGGGACGAGGGGTTCCGTAAGGACACATATCAAAGTTGCAGTCCTTATTGCCAGTGCTGTTTGGCGTTTTAACAGTGTTTTTTTTTTATATATTGCCGAATAAGGTATGATTGCCTTTTTTTTTATGCAGGAATAAATAATTGAAAATTCAAGTCGAGAAAAAATGCGCCGTTTTTTCCGGAAGCGGGAATCGAACCCACAACCTCCGCATAACGCGTGCGGTGCTCTACCATTGAGCTAGTTCCGCGGCGACTCCCCTCTCGACTATACCGCGGGGTTTTGTATTTACGACTGCTCAGAGCCCGGTCAACTAGCGCCGCCCCTCGACTACCGCGGGAAGACGTAGAACGTCTTTTCCCAGCGGCCGCACGTAAGACGTGGTCGGAAGTCGGGGATAGCCAAAGGCATTTCAGACTGCTGAAGCCAGAACCCTCGTAATGCATTTTGTAGAACAGAGACGTACGGGACGAGGGGTTCCGTAAGGACACATATCAAAGTTGCAGTCCTTATTGCCAGTGCTGTTTGGCGTTTTAACAGTGTTTTTTTTTTATATTGCCGAATAAGGTATGATTGCCTTTTTTTTTATGCAGGAATAAATAATTGAAAATTCAAGTCGAGAAAAAATGCGCCGTTTTTTCCGGAAGCGGGAATCGAACCCACAACCTCCGCATAACGCGTGCGGTGCTCTACCATTGAGCTAGTTCCGCGGCGACTCCCCTCTCGACTATACCGCGGGGTTTTGTATTTACGACTGCTCAGAGCCCGGTCAACTAGCGCCGCCCCTCGACTACCGCGGGAAGACGTAGAACGTCTTTTCCCAGCGGCCGCACGTAAGACGTGGTCGGAAGTCGGGGATAGCCAAAGGCATTTCAGACTGCTGAAGCCAGAACCCTCGTAATGCATTTTGTAGAACAGAGACGTACGGGACGAGGGGTTCCGTAAGGACACATATCAAAGTTGCAGTCCTTATTGCCAGTGCTGTTTGGCGTTTTAACAGTGTTTTTTTTTTTTTTATATTGCCGAATAAGGTATGATTGCCTTTTTTTTTTTATGCAGGAATAAATAATTGAAAATTCAAGTCGAGAAAAAATGCGCCGTTTTTTCCGGAAGCGGGAATCGAACCCACAACCTCCGCATAACGCGTGCGGTGCTCTACCATTGAGCTAGTTCCGCGGCGACTCCCCTCTCGACTATACCGCGGGGTTTTGTATTTACGACTGCTCAGAGCCCGGTCAACTAGCGCCGCCCCTCGACTACCGCGGGAAGACGTAGAACGTCTTTTCCCAGCGGCCGCACGTAAGACGTGGTCGGAAGTCGGGGATAGCCAAAGGCATTTCAGACTGCTGAAGCCAGAACCCTCGTAATGCATTTTGTAGAACAGAGACGTACGGGACGAGGGGTTCCGTAAGGACACATATCAAAGTTGCAGTCCTTATTGCCAGTGCTGTTTGGCGTTTTAACAGTGTTTTTTTTTTTTTTTTATATTGCCGAATAAGGTATCATTGCCTTTTTTTTTTTTATGCAGGAATAAATAATTGAAAATTCAAGTCGAGAAAAAATGCGCCGTTTTTTCCGGAAGCGGGAATCGAACCCACAACCTCCGCATAACGCGTGCGGTGCTCTACCATTGAGCTAGTTCCGCGGCGACTCCCCTCTCGACTATACCGCGGGGTTTTGTATTTACGACTGCTCAGAGCCCGGTCAACTAGCGCCGCCCCTCGACTACCGCGGGAAGACGTAGAACGTCTTTTCCCAGCGGCCGCACGTAAGACGTGGTCGGAAGTCGGGGATAGCCAAAGGCATTTCAGACTGCTGAAGCCAGAACCCTCGTAATGCATTTTGTAGAACAGAGACGTACGGGACGAGGGGTTCCGTAAGGACACATATCAAAGTTGCAGTCCTTATTGCCAGTGCTGTTTGGCGTTTTAACAGTGTTTTTTTTTTTTTTTTTAATATTGCCGAATAAGGTATGATTGCCTTTTTTTTTATGCAGGAATAAATAATTGAAAATTCAAGTCGAGAAAAAATGCGCCGTTTTTTCCAGAAGCGGGAATCGAACCCACAACCTCCGCATAACGCGTGCGGTGCTCTACCATTGAGCTAGTTCCGCGGCGACTCCCCTCTCGACTATACCGCGGGGTTTTGTATTTACGACTGCTCAGAGCCCGGTCAACTAGCGCCGCCCCTCGACTACCGCGGGAAGACGTAGAACGTCTTTTCCCAGCGGCCGCACGTAAGACGTGGTCGGAAGTCGGGGATAGCCAAAGGCATTTCAGACTGCTGAAGCCAGAACCCTCGTAATGCATTTTGTAGAACAGAGACGTACGGGACGAGGGGTTCCGTAAGGACACATATCAAAGTTGCAGTCCTTATTGCCAGTGCTGTTTGGCGTTTTAACAGTGTTTTTTTTTTATATTGCCGAATAAGGTATGATTGCCTTTTTTTTTATGCAGGAATAAATAATTGAAAATTCAAGTCGAGAAAAAATGCGCCGTTTTTTCCGGAAGCGGGAATCGAACCCACAACCTCCGCATAACGCGTGCGGTGCTCTACCATTGAGCTAGTTCCGCGGCGACTCCCCTCTCGACTATACCGCGGGGTTTTGTATTTACGACTGCTCAGAGCCCGGTCAACTAGCGCCGCCCCTCGACTACCGCGGGAAGACGTAGAACGTCTTTTCCCAGCGGCCGCACGTAAGACGTGGTCGGAAGTCGGGGATAGCCAAAGGCATTTCAGACTGCTGAAGCCAGAACCCTCGTAATGCATTTTGTAGAACAGAGACGTACGGGACGAGGGGTTCCGTAAGGACACATATCAAAGTTGCAGTCCTTATTGCCAGTGCTGTTTGGCGTTTTAACAGTGTTTTTTTTTTTTATATTGCCGAATAAGGTATGATTGCCTTTTTTTTTATGCAGGAATAAATAATTGAAAATTCAAGTCGAGAAAAAATGCGCCGTTTTTTCCGGAAGCGGGAATCGAACCCACAACCTCCGCATAACGCGTGCGGTGCTCTACCATTGAGCTAGTTCCGCGGCGACTCCCCTCTCGACTATACCGCGGGGTTTTGTATTTACGACTGCTCAGAGCCCGGTCAACTAGCGCCGCCCCTCGACTACCGCGGGAAGACGTAGAACGTCTTTTCCCAGCGGCCGCACGTAAGACGTGGTCGGAAGTCGGGGATAGCCAAAGGCATTTCAGACTGCTGAAGCCAGAACCCTCGTAATGCATTTTGTAGAACAGAGACGTACGGGACGAGGGGTTCCGTAAGGACACATATCAAAGTTGCAGTCCTTATTGCCAGTGCTGTTTGGCGTTTTAACAGTGTTTTTTTTTTATATTGCCGAATAAGGTATGATTGCCTTTTTTTTTTATGCAGGAATAAATAATTGAAAATTCAAGTCGAGAAAAAATGCGCCGTTTTTTCCGGAAGCGGGAATCGAACCCACAACCTCCGCATAACGCGTGCGGTGCTCTACCATTGAGCTAGTTCCGCGGCGACTCCCCTCTCGACTATACCGCGGGGTTTTGTATTTACGACTGCTCAGAGCCCGGTCAACTAGCGCCGCCCCTCGACTACCGCGGGAAGACGTAGAACGTCTTTTCCCAGCGGCCGCACGTAAGACGTGGTCGGAAGTCGGGGATAGCCAAAGGCATTTCAGACTGCTGAAGCCAGAACCCTCGTAATGCATTTTGTAGAACAGAGACGTACGGGACGAGGGGTTCCGTAAGGACACATATCAAAGTTGCAGTCCTTATTGCCAGTGCTGTTTGGCGTTTTAACAGTGTTTTTTTTTTTTTATATTGCCGAATAAGGTATGATTGCCTTTTTTTTTTATGCAGGAATAAATAATTGAAAATTCAAGTCGAGAAAAAATGCGCCGTTTTTTCCGGAAGCGGGAATCGAACCCACAACCTCCGCATAACGCGTGCGGTGCTCTACCATTGAGCTAGTTCCGCGGCGACTCCCCTCTCGACTATACCGCGGGGTTTTGTATTTACGACTGCTCAGAGCCCGGTCAACTAGCGCCGCCCCTCGACTACCGCGGGAAGACGTAGAACGTCTTTTCCCAGCGGCCGCACGTAAGACGTGGTCGGAAGTCGGGGATAGCCAAAGGCATTTCAGACTGCTGAAGCCAGAACCCTCGTAATGCATTTTGTAGAACAGAGACGTACGGGACGAGGGGTTCCGTAAGGACACATATCAAAGTTGCAGTCCTTATTGCCAGTGCTGTTTGGCGTTTTAACAGTGTTTTTTTTTTTTATTATATTGCCGAATAAGGTATGATTGCCTTTTTTTTTTTATGCAGGAATAAATAATTGAAAATTCAAGTCGAGAAAAAATGCGCCGTTTTTTCCGGAAGCGGGAATCGAACCCACAACCTCCGCATAACGCGTGCGGTGCTCTACCATTGAGCTAGTTCCGCGGCGACTCCCCTCTCGACTATACCGCGGGGTTTTGTATTTACGACTGCTCAGAGCCCGGTCAACTAGCGCCGCCCCTCGACTACCGCGGGAAGACGTAGAACGTCTTTTCCCAGCGGCCGCACGTAAGACGTGGTCGGAAGTCGGGGATAGCCAAAGGCATTTCAGACTGCTGAAGCCAGAACCCTCGTAATGCATTTTGTAGAACAGAGACGTACGGGACGAGGGGTTCCGTAAGGACACATATCAAAGTTGCAGTCCTTATTGCCAGTGCTGTTTGGCGTTTTAACAGTGTTTTTTTTTTATATTGCCGAATAAGGTATGATTGCCTTTTTTTTTATGCAGGAATAAATAATTGAAAATTCAAGTCGAGAAAAAATGCGCCGTTTTTTCCGGAAGCGGGAATCGAACCCACAACCTCCGCATAACGCGTGCGGTGCTCTACCATTGAGCTAGTTCCGCGGCGACTCCCCTCTCGACTATACCGCGGGGTTTTGTATTTACGACTGCTCAGAGCCCGGTCAACTAGCGCCGCCCCTCGACTACCGCGGGAAGACGTAGAACGTCTTTTCCCAGCGGCCGCACGTAAGACGTGGTCGGAAGTCGGGGATAGCCAAAGGCATTTCAGACTGCTGAAGCCAGAACCCTCGTAATGCATTTTGTAGAACAGAGACGTACGGGACGAGGGGTTCCGTAAGGACACATATCAAAGTTGCAGTCCTTATTGCCAGTGCTGTTTGGCGTTTTAACAGTGTTTTTTTTTTTTATATTGCCGAATAAGGTATGATTGCCTTTTTTTTTATGCAGGAATAAATAATTGAAAATTCAAGTCGAGAAAAAATGCGCCGTTTTTTCCGGAAGCGGGAATCGAACCCACAACCTCCGCATAACGCGTGCGGTGCTCTACCATTGAGCTAGTTCCGCGGCGACTCCCCTCTCGACTATACCGCGGGGTTTTGTATTTACGACTGCTCAGAGCCCGGTCAACTAGCGCCGCCCCTCGACTACCGCGGGAAGACGTAGAACGTCTTTTCCCAGCGGCCGCACGTAAGACGTGGTCGGAAGTCGGGGATAGCCAAAGGCATTTCAGACTGCTGAAGCCAGAACCCTCGTAATGCATTTTGTAGAACAGAGACGTACGGGACGAGGGGTTCCGTAAGGACACATATCAAAGTTGCAGTCCTTATTGCCAGTGCTGTTTGGCGTTTTAACAGTGTTTTTTTTTTATATTGCCGAATAAGGTATGATTGCCTTTTTTTTTTATGCAGGAATAAATAATTGAAAATTCAAGTCGAGAAAAAATGCGCCGTTTTTTCCGGAAGCGGGAATCGAACCCACAACCTCCGCATAACGCGTGCGGTGCTCTACCATTGAGCTAGTTCCGCGGCGACTCCCCTCTCGACTATACCGCGGGGTTTTGTATTTACGACTGCTCAGAGCCCGGTCAACTAGCGCCGCCCCTCGACTACCGCGGGAAGACGTAGAACGTCTTTTCCCAGCGGCCGCACGTAAGACGTGGTCGGAAGTCGGGGATAGCCAAAGGCATTTCAGACTGCTGAAGCCAGAACCCTCGTAATGCATTTTGTAGAACAGAGACGTACGGGACGAGGGGTTCCGTAAGGACACATATCAAAGTTGCAGTCCTTATTGCCAGTGCTGTTTGGCGTTTTAACAGTGTTTTTTTTTTTTATATTGCCGAATAAGGTATGATTGCCTTTTTTTTTATGCAGGAATAAATAATTGAAAATTCAAGTCGAGAAAAAATGCGCCGTTTTTTCCGGAAGCGGGAATCGAACCCACAACCTCCGCATAACGCGTGCGGTGCTCTACCATTGAGCTAGTTCCGCGGCGACTCCCCTCTCGACTATACCGCGGGGTTTTGTATTTACGACTGCTCAGAGCCCGGTCAACTAGCGCCGCCCCTCGACTACCGCGGGAAGACGTAGAACGTCTTTTCCCAGCGGCCGCACGTAAGACGTGGTCGGAAGTCGGGGATAGCCAAAGGCATTTCAGACTGCTGAAGCCAGAACCCTCGTAATGCATTTTGTAGAACAGAGACGTACGGGACGAGGGGTTCCGTAAGGACACATATCAAAGTTGCAGTCCTTATTGCCAGTGCTGTTTGGCGTTTTAACAGTGTTTTTTTTTTTTTATTATATTGCCGAATAAGGTATGATTGCCTTTTTTTTTTTTTATGCAGGAATAAATAATTGAAAATTCAAGTCGAGAAAAAATGCGCCGTTTTTTCCGGAAGCGGGAATCGAACCCACAACCTCCGCATAACGCGTGCGGTGCTCTACCATTGAGCTAGTTCCGCGGCGACTCCCCTCTCGACTATACCGCGGGGTTTTGTATTTACGACTGCTCAGAGCCCGGTCAACTAGCGCCGCCCCTCGACTACCGCGGGAAGACGTAGAACGTCTTTTCCCAGCGGCCGCACGTAAGACGTGGTCGGAAGTCGGGGATAGCCAAAGGCGGCGCTAGTTGACCGGGCTCTGAGCAGTCGTAAATACAAAACCCCGCGGTATAGTCGAGAGGGGAGTCGCCGCGGAACTAGCTCAATGGTAGAGCACCGCACGCGTTATGCGGAGGTTGTGGGTTCGATTCCCGCTTCCGGAAAAAACGGCGCATTTTTTCTCGACTTGAATTTTCAATTATTTATTCCTGCATAAAAAAAAAGGCAATCATACCTTATTCGGCAATATAAAAAAAACACTGTTAAAACGCCAAACAGCACTGGCAATAAGGACTGCAACTTTGATATGTGTCCTTACGGAACCCCTCGTCCCGTACGTCTCTGTTCTACAAAATGCATTCCGAGGGTTCTGGCTTCAGCAGTCTGAAATGCCTTTGGCTATCCCCGACTTCCGACCACGTCTTACGTGCGGCCGCTGGGAAAAGACGTTCTACGTCTTCCCGCGGTAGTCGAGGGGCGGCGCTAGTTGACCGGGCTCTGAGCAGTCGTAAATACAAAACCCCGCGGTATAGTCGAGAGGGGAGTCGCCGCGGAACTAGCTCAATGGTAGAGCACCGCACGCGTTATGCGGAGGTTGTGGGTTCGATTCCCGCTTCCGGAAAAAACGGCGCATTTTTTCTCGACTTGAATTTTCAATTATTTATTCCTGCATAAATAATAAAAAAAAAAGGCAATCATACCTTATTCGGCAATATAAAAAAAAAAAACACTGTTAAAACGCCAAACAGCACTGGCAATAAGGACTGCAACTTTGATATGTGTCCTTACGGAACCCCTCGTCCCGTACGTCTCTGTTCTACAAAATGCATTACGAGGGTTCTGGCTTCAGCAGTCTGAAATGCCTTTGGCTATCCCCGACTTCCGACCACGTCTTACGTGCGGCCGCTGGGAAAAGACGTTCTACGTCTTCCCGCGGTAGTCGAGGGGCGGCGCTAGTTGACCGGGCTCTGAGCAGTCGTAAATACAAAACCCCGCGGTATAGTCGAGAGGGGAGTCGCCGCGGAACTAGCTCAATGGTAGAGCACCGCACGCGTTATGCGGAGGTTGTGGGTTCGATTCCCGCTTCCGGAAAAAACGGCGCATTTTTTCTCGACTTGAATTTTCAATTATTTATTCCTGCATAAAAAAAAAAGGCAATCATACCTTATTCGGCAATATAAAAAAAAAAACACTGTTAAAACGCCAAACAGCACTGGCAATAAGGACTGCAACTTTGATATGTGTCCTTACGGAACCCCTCGTCCCGTACGTCTCTGTTCTACAAAATGCATTACGAGGGTTCTGGCTTCAGCAGTCTGAAATGCCTTTGGCTATCCCCGACTTCCGACCACGTCTTACGTGCGGCCGCTGGGAAAAGACGTTCTACGTCTTCCCGCGGTAGTCGAGGGGCGGCGCTAGTTGACCGGGCTCTGAGCAGTCGTAAATACAAAACCCCGCGGTATAGTCGAGAGGGGAGTCGCCGCGGAACTAGCTCAATGGTAGAGCACCGCACGCGTTATGCGGAGGTTGTGGGTTCGATTCCCGCTTCCGGAAAAAACGGCGCATTTTTTCTCGACTTGAATTTTCAATTATTTATTCCTGCATAAAAAAAAAAGGCAATCATACCTTATTCGGCAATATAAAAAAAAAAACACTGTTAAAACGCCAAACAGCACTGGCAATAAGGACTGCAACTTTGATATGTGTCCTTACGGAACCCCTCGTCCCGTACGTCTCTGTTCTACAAAATGCATTACGAGGGTTCTGGCTTCAGCAGTCTGAAATGCCTTTGGCTATCCCCGACTTCCGACCACGTCTTACGTGCGGCCGCTGGGAAAAGACGTTCTACGTCTTCCCGCGGTAGTCGAGGGGCGGCGCTAGTTGACCGGGCTCTGAGCAGTCGTAAATACAAAACCCCGCGGTATAGTCGAGAGGGGAGTCGCCGCGGAACTAGCTCAATGGTAGAGCACCGCACGCGTTATGCGGAGGTTGTGGGTTCGATTCCCGCTTCCGGAAAAAACGGCGCATTTTTTCTCGACTTGAATTTTCAATTATTTATTCCTGCATAAAAAAAAAGGCAATCATACCTTATTCGGCAATATAAAAAAAAACACTGTTAAAACGCCAAACAGCACTGGCAATAAGGACTGCAACTTTGATATATATATATATATATATATATATATATATATATATATATATATATATATATATATATATATATATATAGTCTGCAAACAAAAAAACTCACAAAGAGCGCGAGAAAATACGGTAAGTAAAGACAGAGACACACGAGGAAAACATAAAAAATATAAAAGTTTACTGAAATTTCAGGAAGAGGACTTCCTTTCTTCAGGGACAGAAGTCCTCTTCCTGAAATGTCTTTAAACTACTATATTTTTAATGTTTTTCTTGTGTGTCTCTGTCTTTACTTACCGGGCGATGGGCTACGCCCGGTGCGTCGCACCGCAAAAGAAGCCGCGGACGCTCTCGTCGTTATAGAGGAGTTTTTCTGTGATTTTCCAGGCAATACGCTTGCGCTATATAGAGGGAATTCTCGCATGACCGCAAAAAGAGAGAAAAAAAAAACAAGAATCATGGACTGCTTCTCAAAGTAAACGTATGGTATAAAAGAATTGAAAATGTGAGTTTTTTAATCATTCGATAATTTGACATTCGAATAATTCGGACATTTTTTTTCACTCCCTTGAGATCAGAATTAAAGAGGTTTTACTGTATATATAATTACATTAGGGCGGAGGCACAACCACCCCCCCCCCCCCCCTTCCCGACATAAATTTTTGTCTACGTCACTGCAGGCTTTCAAGTTACGAAAAATATCCCATTGAAATGTATGGGGAGTAAATTTTGACATCGAATTTCACAAAAATATTGCGCGTCCTGGAAAGTGTTTTTACATTGTTCTTGTCCAAGCAGACACCTTGCTCCGTGCGAAATATCACTTTTGTGCAGTTGTTTTACTGGGCTCCTGAGAGGTCGTAATTTTGAGCGAGAAAGCTGCAGGGATGACGGTCGAAGAGCAGAACTGGCGCACGCACTGCGCTGCATCCCGCGACCGTTATATTCGCAATTCATATCGATTCTGCGGGCTACGCGCGGGAAAGCATAAACCATATATATAGGTCAGCTTAGATGTTTACCGGTGGCGGACCGGATCCGTGTGTCTTCAAGCGTGGGAGAAGAAATAGAGCGGTGATTTTATGCAGCCCGGAGATTTCGTTACGTTTGGTTCTTTCCTTGCTTCTTCGCGCGTAACGCTGACGGGTGCAATACTCTCGGCGCCATTTCGGTGCGTTATTCTGACGTCAGGGCCGCGAAGAGGCGACCGGTGGCTGGAAGGCGGCCGCCTTAAGGGTGCGCGACGGAGCTGGGTGACCTTTTGCGAGCTCGCGGCCTCGTCTCGTGTCCGGTCCACGCTGGCTGTGCACGGAGTCCCGTGGGCGATGCCGCTGTCCTCACGCACTTGTCACGGGCGGGAGTCGTTGTCTTCGCGCGAGCCGCTCGGATGGGACGGACCGGAGCGCTGGTCTCTTGTGAGGCCAAATAGAAGCACAGTTCGCGCGGGGGAATGTTCGTTTTCGGGATTTCGGTGCTTGTGCTTGTTTCACGTTGTTTTCGGTGTTGAGGGTCACGTGCTCGGCTTTCTCGGTCTTTACGATGCCGGCACCAAGGAGAATAGAGAATTCGATTACCATATTATAAAATTTAGTTCGGTGTAAGAAAATGTGACAGGAATGGCAGTGGCGCTCTGGGCTTACGTGAGAACTTTCTGAACGAACAGGAGTACTATAATGGGCTATTGTAGTTGAATGTCGCGACAGCATTTCGCCAATTTTTATGAAAAAAATTTTATGCCTTGATTGCGCGAAAATCAACTAACATTAAGCCGAACGACTAAAAAATTGCTAAAAGGACACTGAAAATAAGTATAGATTACGTAGTTTCATTAAACTGCTTATTTATAGATTGTTTCGTTCATGTTCGGAATATGGCAGGGAATTTTACACGATTTCTATCACGAGAAAAGTGTGTTCGAATTTGTGTTTGCACCGCCCTCCTTAGCCGTTTGATAACGTCAGCTGTGTCGACATCCTGGAAAGTCAGTGGGGTGGTATTTAACTGATTGCGAGTGCCCTGATCCTGCATAAACTTGCAATGAACAAACAAAAAGTCAGTAATAACCAACATATAGGTACATACATACATACATACATACATACATACATACATACATACATACATACATACATACATACATACATACATACATACATACATACGTACATGCATACATACATACATACATACATGACACATTTTATTTCATCTTCAAGACAAACAGATGTAAGTGCCAGCCCGCGTAAGCAAACTGCTTTTATTCGGGACAGGGCAGTCGGTTCGAGAAAAAAACAAGTTAATAAAGGCACAATTCATTCTGCTATCGAATCGATATATATATATATATATATATATATATATATATATATATATATATATATATATATATATATATATATATATATATCACTGTAATTCTAATCATGCGTCCCCTGTTGCAGCAACAAAGAAGAGATAATTGGCAAGAAACAGATGTCATGCCCCGAAAGATATATATATTGAGAGACTAGGGCTAGGAACGGCGTTTATTGAGGCGTTCGAGCAGCAACACACCAAACACACAAATGATGATGATCGTGTCCATCGAATATGAGAAAACAGTGCCGCATGGGCTGGTGCTGATGAGCGTGTACAGATGAAGACAAAGCGCGGGAATTGTCCCCCGGAATTCTCCACCGCCCTAGTGTGGTCAAGAATGCTCACAATATATATATATATATATATATATATATATATATATATATATATATATACAAAAAAGTCAAGAAACACAGGATCACCTGACGCGCATATTCATAACACATATTGTTGAGGTTCCATATAAACGAAAAAATGCTAAATACATAATAAACAATCCTTGAATAAAATTGAACGAAGCGTAACTAACACATTGATTAAGAGGGCGACAGGTACCATGTAATAACAACACACGTTTACTGCAAAAACATCATCCGTAGGGTAGAATTCCACTTCTTGCACTATATGCGTAGGAGCCTACAGTAGCCTCAAAGTGATAATCGACCACATAAAATAGACCTTATATATATATATATATACTCGACCACATAAAATAGACCTTAACATAAATACCCCAGAAAGCGCAGGGGAAAATAGCCCCGCCGGTAGTGTAGTGGTCATCGCACCAGACGGTATTCTGGAGGTCGTGGCTTCGGATCCCACCCGGTGGGCATTTTTTCTCCTCTTTCTTTCCAAATTTTTTGTCTGTTTCAATGACCCACCACATCCTAGCCCCTCATTTCCTATTCTAATTCGCTCCTTATATATATATATATATATATATATATATATATATATATATATATATATATATATATATATATATATATATATGTATACTCCTACATACACAATATTTCCGGAAATCCAGGCATGGATTAACGCTCGAGCGTCTTTCATGGAGACTGCTTGCTTGTCGTTCGGTAATTTGTTGAATTAAATAACGAGATTTCGTTTTTTATCCTAACAGCAGAGCTGTTTAGGCCGACACTAATCCGTCAGAGCGTTGGCAGAAATCCCCGACCGCACGTGAGCGCGCGCCGCCCGGCGTACCCGGTGCCTCGCGCCGGGGGGGAGGAAGAGAGAGAGAGATTTGATTTGTTGAGCAGTTTGTTTCAGTCCGAGCCGCGGCGTTGTGAGTCCTCGGAGGAAGAGAATGTTCCACGGTCCTCCGCAACGGCGGGCTTGGCGAAGGTCCACAGAGAGTTTCAATGTGGGCAACTAACAGGGAGGGACCACCCCTA